>NW_027076075.1:300000-529892 GCF_963932015.1 Anas acuta | reverse complement strand
ACCAGAGAGGGACACAGTGACCACCTCCACCCCCCCCCGGGGACCCCCGTGAAGATGGCCGCCGAGGGGATTGAGTGGTCCCCTTCGGCCATTTTGGGGGGCCCGGAGCAGCTACAGGGGGATTATCCCCCATGGCAGGGGGTAACCCCCCATGGCGGGGGATTTCTCCCACAAGAAAGAGGTAATCCCCCATGGGGAGGGGGGTCCCGTCCCCCCCCCCCCCCAGGAGGGGATTTGGGGTGGGTTTTGGGGGAAATTGAGGCACGCACCTGCTTGGGGCTGGGCCCGCAGGAACTGCACCGTTTTCTGTAGGATCTCGGCCTTCTCCGCCTTGGGGTTTCGGAGGCGCTGGGGGGAGGGGTTGGGGGTAGGGGAGGGGGAAGAGAGAGGGGGTGGTGCGGGAGGGGGGGCACACACACACACGGAGACGTCACCCCAACGGCAGCTGCTGCCAGCATGTCGTGACACAACGTCTCAATAGCCCCCGATAATGCCCTGATAGTGACCCCAAGAGCACTCTGTTAGTGCCCTGACAGTATCCCCATAACACCCTACAAGCACCTCAAAAATGCCCTGATAGAATCGTGATAGTGCCCCGATAGGGCCCCGATAGCGTCCCCAAAACACCCTATTAGTGCCCCAATAGAATTGCGATAGCATCCCAATTGTGTCCCAGTAGCACCCCAATAATTGTCTCAACAACCCCCTGATACCACCCCAATAATGTCTGGAAAGCCCCTGCGATAGAGCCCCGATAGCGCCCCAACAGCTGCAGGGTCGCCGTGATAATTGTGACCGAGCCACAGGGGCGCTAGGTGAGACGGCAGCAATCGCGACAGCCACAAGGTGGCGCCAATCGCGACAGAGCCGCCATGATGCAGGGGGTGGGGCGCGGAGACAAAACTGCCGCAGCTGAACGGGTGTGGACTATCGCGACAGAGCCCGAATCGTCATGACAGAGTTGCAGTGGAGCCAATGATTGCGATAGGGCCACAACAGTTGTGACAGAGCCCCCCGACAGTTGTGACAGTGGCAATAAATTGTGACAGAGCTGTGACCGAGACTGGATAGAGCCGTGACAGACACAACGGAGCTAGAACTGTCATGATAGTAGCATGAGAGAGCCCTGAAGGTCATTATGGGGTTGTGATAGAGCTGCGTTAGTCGTGATAGGATCATGATAGAGCCGTGATAGGGTCGTGATAGCATTGCAACAGAACCATGACAGAGCTGTGGCAGTCACAATAGAGCCCTAACACAGCCCAAATAGTCATGATAGAGTCGTGATAGCGACGATAGAGTCGTGATAGTCAGAACTGTGAGAAGAGCCATGACAGAGCCACAACAGAGCTGCAATCATCACGATAGGGCTGCAATAGTTGTGATACAGTCATGATAGTCATGATAGTGTCGTGATACTCACAATAGAACTGTGACAGGAGCCATGACAGCCGCGTGAGCCATGATAGTCACAATAGGACCATGATAGGGCGATGATCATTGTGATAGCATCATGATAGTCATGATAATTGTGATAATCATGATAGAACTGTGACAAGGGCCATGTGAGCCACAATAGAGCCACGATAGTCGCAATAGGGCCATGACAGAGCCACAATAGTCGCAATAGGGCCGTGATAGAGCCGCGATAGTCCCAATAGGGCCGTGATAGAGCCGCGATAGTCCCAATAGTCGCAACAGGGCCTCACCTGGTCACGGGTGGCTGCAAGCAGCAGCAGCCGGAGCCGCTCGAGGCTGTGGTTGAGGCGGGCGCGGCGCCGCTGCTCCACCTGCGGCTTCGGGAGCTGCAGGGCAGGAGGGGGCAAACTGGGAGCACTGGGAGGGACTGGGAGCACTGGGAGGGACTGGGAGGGGCTGGGGGGGAGTGGGAGGGGACTGGGAGGGTGAAATTGGAAAATAGTGGGTTGAACTGGGAGGGACTGGGAGGGGCTGAAATGGAACAAACTGGGCTGAACTGGGATGGACTGGGGAGGACTGGGAGTGTGAAATTGGAACAGACTGGGTTGAGCTGGGACAGACTGGGAAGGACCAGGAGGGACTGGGGGGAGTCAGATTGGCACAAATGGGGCTGAACTGGGTTGAATGGGGTCAAACCGGGCCAAACTGGGCTGAACCAGGACAAACTGGGCCACGTCCTGACTGGGTAAAATGGGGCGGAACCAGGCTGAGTCCCACCTGGGCCAAACTGGGCGAAGTCCTAACTGGGACAAACCCAAAACCAGACCAGCCCCCAAACTGGGTCAAACCCTAAACTGGGCCAAACCCAAACTGGGACAAATCCCAATTGGGCCAAACCCAAACCAGACCAAACCCCAGACTGAACCAAATCCCCAACTGGGCCAGACCGGTCTGAACCATTCTGAACTGGTCCAAACTGGTCCAAACTGGTCCGTTACCTTCCTGGCGGCGGGCGGCGGGGCTGTGCTGCTCATGGCTCGGGGCGGCTGCGGGTGGGAGCAGGGCCGGGTCCCAGGGGGGCTTTATGGGGGAGGGGGCGGGGCGGGGGAGAGGCGGGGCGGGGGGAGGGGGAGGGGGTGGACTGGGAGCCTGTACTGGGAGAAATGGGAAGGGGAAGGGGGGAACTGGGAGCCTGTACTAGGAGCACTGGGGGGGACTGGGAGCACTGGGAACTGATAGTGGGGGCACTGGGGACACTGGAGCAGGGAACTGGGGGGCACTGGGAGAACTGGGAACCTGCACTGAGAGCACAGGGGAGGGGTAGTGGGGGGCACTGGGAGAACTGGGGAGTGGTAGTGGGGTTACTGGGAGCACTGGGGGGCATTGGGATCACTGGGAATCTGCACTGGGAACACTGGGAACCTGCACTAGGAATACTGGGAACACCAAGGAGGGGAACTGTGGGACACTGGGAATCCATACTGGGAACACTGAGAGCAATGGGGGAGGAACTGGGGGCACTGGGAAGTACTGAGAACATTGAGGAGGGGAACTGGGAGGTACTGGGAGCACTGGGATGTACTGGGAGGGGACACTGGGAGCACTGGGGACACTGGGGAGGGGAACTGGGACGTCCTGGGAGCACTGGGAGGCACTGGCAGCCCCTCCCCCCCTCCCCTTTGATCCCGCTCGTGCCCGGCACCCGCCGGAGGGGGGAGGGGAGGGGGCGGGGGAGGAGGGGTGGGAACGGACGCGTGCGGCTGCTCCCACGCGGGGGGGGGTGGAGAGAGGGGAAGGGCAGCCCCTCCCCCCCCCGGACACCCGAGGGTGACAAATGGGGGGGGGGAGGAGGACAAATGGCCGGAGGGGGAGGGGGGAAGGGGTTCCCCTCCTCCCACACACACCTGGATTGCCCCAAATCCCCAGAATTGGCCCCAAATCTCCCCCTGGAGCCCCCAAACCCCACAGTTTATCCCCAAATCCCCACACACACCCCAAATTGTCCCAAATCCCTTAAATTAGGCCCAAATCTCCCCCTGGAACCCCAAAACACCCCAGTTTAGCCCCAAATCCCCGTGCCCCTCCCAAATTGCCCCAAATCCCTTAAATTAGCTGCAGATCTCCATGGAGCCCCCATCCCTTCCCCATATTCCTACTCTGTCCCCATAATGCCCCAAATCCCTTAAATTGTCCCCAAATCTGCCCCCAAAGCCCCCAAACCCTCCCCAAATTTCACCTTTCCTCAGATTGCCCCAAATCCTTTAAATTGTCCCCAGATCTCCTTGTGGAGACCCCTTCCCTTCCCCGTATTCCTCCTCTGTCTCCATATTGCCCTAAATCCCTTAAACTGTCCCCAAATCTCCCTGTGGGGGTTGAACCTCCCCCCCCAGCCTGTTCCCAAATTCACCCCTGCCCTCAGATTGCCCCAAATCCCTTAAATTGTCCCCAAATATGCCCCCGAGCCTCCAAACCCTCCCCAACTTTCCCCTTTCCTCAGATTGTCCAAAATCTCTTAAATTATGCCCAAATCTCCCCCCCCCGGAACACCCACCCCCTCCTTGTACTGCCCTCCAGCCTCCCCCCCCCCCACCTTGCACCAAAATCCTTTAAATTAGCCCCAGATCTCCCCACGTGGTTGCACCCAAGCGTTTGGTGCAATCTCTGCCCCCTCCACAGCGCGGCTCCCTATTGGTCGAGAGTGTGGGGGGCTCAGCTCCCATTGGTCAAAGGGCGTGATGGGGGCGGGGTCAGGGCTGGCTGTGGGGCAGCCATGGGGCAGCTTCCCCGTCTCACCCCTCCCCCCCACCCCCATGGGGAGGGGGCGCCCCCCCCTTTATGCAATCCCCCCTCTTTCTGCGACCACCCCCGTATTTTTGCCCCCCCCTCCCACGTTTTACCCCCCCCCCCCCCCAAAAGTCAGGGGCCACCAGGGAGAAAAAAAGGGGGAGAAAGAAGAGAACTGGGGGGGAGAAAAAAGGGGAGGGGCAGGGAAAAGGAGGAGATGCAAAAGGGGGGGCAGAGAAGGAAAGGGTGAGCGGGAGGAGGGGGGGGGGAAGAAGGGGAAGAGAAAAAAGGAGGGGGGATAACGGGGAAGGGACAATGGGATAATGGGGATGGGACAATGGGATAACGGGGATGGGACAATGGGATAACGGCGCCACTTCTTCCCATGACAAACAGCTCCCAAGGGAAGCCTTGGGGTACAGCTTGTTATAAATGAAGTCTCAGCTCAATCTGAATTTAGTAATATTTATAAAAGGAATATTTATAGAAGGCAAGTAAAAGCACTGGGTGTGCGGGGAGTCTACGCTCCACCAACACACACACACGAACATCAAACATCCTAAATATACAGAACATTGCTTTACATACTAAACCCAACTACTTCTAAACATAAGTGCAATTGGGAAAGATAGCAAACAATCCTTTAAGTTCCATGACTTAACAGTCTCCAACTTCCTTTCCTTTTGAACAATATGTCTTACTTTAAGTTGTCAAGCAACTCGGTCTTCGGGCCTTATGTATCCCGTTCTTCCCAGATTGAAGAAAAGCATATCCATCTCCTTTTCAAGGCCAATGAGGTCAAAAGGCACGTCCAGGTCACCATGGGCGTAACAGCAAAGGCCTTCGATGGCTGTAGCAGCAGAGGGGCCCGTGGTGTGGCAGTCGGATCAGTAAAGGAGCCCGCAGCTCCTTCACTATCTGGCAAGCCACACGTTTCTGACTGTGGTCCCACAGGGCTCTTTAAGGCCTCAGAGATTCCCACTGCAACCTTGTCGTTTTTATTTGCAGAGTCCCACACCTTGACATCAATTTGGTTCCATGTTTCAGGATCATAAACTTGTTAATAAGGATTGTTAATAAGGAGAATAAGCTGTAAGGCTACCAGGACAGTCTTTGTTCCTAAGGATGTATGATTCCCCATAATGTGTGTTATATATGGAGTAGTAATCCATGTCGAGAAGATGGTTGATATTAATAAAGCAGGGGGAGATTTGGGAGTGTGGCCATGGGGGTCGGCAAGCCCCCGTGGTTGATGATAACATCAGACTCTTAATGATGAGGCCATCAGGAATGTAAAAGAGTTTAGAGGGAACAAAGAAGGGTGATTCAGGAGACTCCATGCAGTCTCCAGTTTCTTGTTCTCCAGCCCTTAAGCCAGGGAAGTTTCTGGGTTTTTGCTGTTGCGGTTACTTGCAAAGTTGTTTGACCAATGAAAAGTTGTTTTTGAAAAGAACTGCTGTGGGGTGAAGGGTATAAGAGGGGAGCCTGCCCTCAAGATAAAAAAGGCAACGCAATGTAATGAAGTTATGTCATCAATAAAGAAGAAGAAAGAAAGAATGAAGAGGAACAGGCTGGCAGAATGGAGACCAGGACGGAACAGGCATTTTGATTGCCTCATGAAGATAGGTTCGGCCAGACTCAGCAAACTGCTCAGAGAAGCTCATACAGAAAGTCGCTGGAAATGTGCGCACCAGAGCTGGAGAGAAGCTCGAGCTGAGAGAAGCGGAGCTGTGCACACAACTGCCCCTCGCTGGTAAGCAGCTGCGCATTATGGGGAATCATACATCCTTAGAAACCAAGATGTTCTGGTAACCTTACAGCTCATTCTCCTTATTAACAATTGGACAGTTTATGAGCCTGAAATATGGGACCAAACTGAGGTCAAGATGTGGGACTCTGCAACTAAAACCAACAAGGTTGCAGTGGGATTACTTTGCACCTGGCGAGCAGTCTCTGAGGCCTTAAAGAGCCCTGTGGGACCACAGTCAGAAACGTGTGGTTTGCCAGACAGTGAGGGAGCTGTGGGCTCCTGTACTGATCCGACTGCTACGCCATGGGCCCCTCTGCTGCTACAGCCATTGCAGGCTTTTGCTGTTGCTCCCCCTGGTGACCTGGACGTGCCTTTTGACCCAGGCCCTATTGGTCTTGAAAAGGAGATGGATATGCTTTTCTTCGATCTGGGAAGAATGGGATACATAAGGCCCGAAGACCGAGTTGCTTGACAACTTAAAGCGAGACATATTGTTCAAAAGGAATGGAAAATGGAGACTTGTATGTAATCAAGAAAAGGAGTGGAAAATGGAGACTGTTAAGTCATGGAATGTAAAGGATTGTTTGTTACCTTTTCTGAGTGTGCAAATGTATAGGCGTAGTCGATTTAGTAAGTCATGGAACTTGGAGGATTGTTTGTTACCTTTTCTGATTGTACGTATGTCTAGGCATACTCAGGTTTAGTATGTAAAGCAATGTTCTGTATATTTAGAATGTTTGATGTTCGTGTGTGTGTGTTGGTGGAGCGTAGACTCCCTGCACACCCAGCGCTGTTTACTTGCCTTCTATACCTTTTAGAAATATTTGTTTTATAATATTAGAAAATTCAGATTGAGTTGAGACCTCATTTATAACAGATACTAAATATTACATAACACCACAGGCATGCTAACAATCTGTTAAGCATTATCAGGAGAATTGCAAAGACAATCTCGATTTCTGGCAAGCTGATAAAATTATCACTACTTAGTTTTCCGTGCCTGGTGTTGCTGCTGCTCAAGCGCTAACAACGCTTAACAAATCAGGATGCTGGCTGGCTAAGCAAACCAATGCAACCTCTGCGGCATTGAGTGCATTATTAACCGACACTGACTCTGTTAGACATGCAAAGCTGCAGAATAGGGCCACAATAGATTTCCTATTGTTAGCACAAGGTCATGAGTGTGATGAATTGGATGAACAGTTCGCTGGGGTGAAGTTTTCTGGGTCCCCTAGAAGGTTCGGCAAGAATAGGGCTAGTGCTATTAAGGGGGTGAGCATGAGGATAAACCCTAGGATGTCTTTAAAGGAGAAGTACGGGTGGAATGGGATTTTGTCGCAGTCTGATACAATGCCTAGGGGGTTGTTTGAGCCTGATTCGTGTAGGAAGGTTAAGTGGACTAGGGTAATTCCTGCGATTAAGGAAGGGTAGCAGGAAGTGGATGGCGAAGAATCGGGTTAGGGTTGGGTTGTCTACCGAGAATCCTCCTCAGGCCCATTCCACTAGGGTCTGTCCGATGTATGGGAGGGCTGAGAATAGGTTGGTGATTACGGTGGCCCCTCAGAATGATATTTGTCCTCATGGCAGGACATGTTGTGTGAACGGAATGTGTTGTATGAACTTAAATGACCATTCTCAGTTGATTCACCAACAATTATCCAAACTCAAGGAGCTCACAGACAAATTAACAACTAGCACGTGGGGGTTGGAATCACGGTTGCAAAGCCTGGGAATAGGTGGATGGTTGGGAGAATTTATAAGAGGAGCACTTGTAGTGCTGATTTTGGTAATTGTGATTCTGTTAGTTGTACCATGCCTATTTCAATGCTTACAAGAAAAAGATTTTACGATCAGTGCAATGGGCTTGGCTCATAGAAACACAAAAAGGGGGAATTATGGGAGGTCAGTTTGGAAGCCAGTGGAATCTGCTAGACACAGAAATAAAGTAGCTAGTATGCAAGATAACGTACAAGAAAAGGTGGAAGAAGAAATAACAATTGAGGAGTTGAGAAAACAACCAACACGAGCGGTCTGCATGACAACAAATCAACGAGCAGAATAAGACCAGGGTTTGCTCCAGGGATGGTGTTTGGACTGCAGAGGATGACAGGGAGGTGCCTCAGTCCCAATACCCCAGCATTTCTGGGAGCTGCTCCTTCCCACTCCCTGGAGCTGCCCCTGCTGGGAGCTGTGTCTCTGTGCCCACGTTTGCTCCCTGCCTGTGCTCCCAGACCCCATCCCACCCTCTGTGTGCTCAGCTCTGCCCTGCAGACACCCCTAGGAGCAGGGCATGGCGCAGGAACATTGCTGTTTATGCAGGAGTTATGCAGCAGGTGAGAGCAACCCTGCTAAACCTGGAAAGTTTTTATAGGTTCTCTAAAGCTTGGGTGTCTTCTTGGGATACTTCCAGATTTTTTTCACCTCTCTGTGGAAGAGGTCTGGAGTTTCAGTACCTTGTTCGGAATTGAGAGTTCCCATCTCAAAATTCTCCCCTCACCAGCCAGCAGTAGAAAACAAAAAGCGCTCTCTCCTTGCCTTTCAGGTACACGGTGCCTCGATCTTCTTCAAAAATGCACTCATAAATGTTCTGAGGGTGGTGATGTGGAGCTGTGAGTAGCCTGTGCCATGCAGCACCCTCTGGACAGCAGAAGGACCCTGCGGTGAACCTACACTGGCTGTACTCTTCAGGCTGGGAAGCTGACCTAGCCAGGTGGGTACCACTACTGCTCACAGAGCCCACCAGGGCTCTCTGGAGGTGAAAAGTGCTTGGAGGGACTTTGGAGCCTTACCGAGGGCATTAGATATTCCAGACATGCCTCTCGATCCAGGCAGCGATACACCAATGAGAGTGATGTGAATCCCTCTCCAGCCTCCCATCCCTCTGCTGGGTCGCCACTTGCCTGTGGATACCTGGATCAAGTGATATTCCTAGAAGTGAGCACACCTGGAGTGGTCTCTCACTACGTGGAGAGCCATTCACTGCCCACCTGAGGCACGTGTCCCCTGCAGATTCCCTCTTTTCCCATAGTGTCCTCCTGATGGACAGGTGTCTTCCATGCCATTTGGGGAAATCCTGGATATGTCCCCCAGTGGCACTCACCATATCCACTGCCACTAGTAACCATCACATCAATCCTAAATCCAAACCTGTGTCTAGCAGGTCATGACGAGACAATGAGTTTTGTGCTCCCAAATAGAAGGATAAAAAGGCTTTTTTGGGGTCTCACTAGTTTTGGCACCACCTTTGGAAGAAGAACCCAGATCAATGCACACAAGGGAGCCCATTTTACTACAGAGATGGGACAAAAAGACAGGTCTGAGCCCATGTTAGACAGACTTTTCCATGGCTTCCAGGTGCAAAGGAGCAGGTCCATTCCTCAGATGTAGTGAGACAAATCCAATCATTTATGTGGGAAAATGATAAGGAGAAATAAAACAGTAATACAGTGATTAAATGAAGCTCTGGCACAGTGTGGCATTTGCAGGGAACAATTGCTGGGGACAGATGGGCAGCTTTAGCTCTTACAAAAATGTCTATGGCATCACTTGCCTAATGCCATCCCTGATCTCTTGGTTCCTTATGCTGTAGATGAGAGGGTTCAGTGCTGGAGGCACCACTGAGTACAGAAATGACACCACCAGATCTTGGGATGGGCAGGAGGTGGAGGGGGGCTTTGGGTTTGCAAACACAATGCTACTGATAAAGAGGGAGACAACAACCAGGTGAGGGAGGCACGTGGAAAAGGCTTTGTGCCGTCCCTGCTGCGAGGGGATCCTGAGCACGGCCCTGAAGATCTGCACATAGGACAGCACAATGAAGAGAAAACATGCCAAAGCAAAAGAGGCACTAAGCACAACAAGCCTGACTTCTCTGAGAGCATGTATCAGGAGAGAGGCACCTCTGCTGTGCTGGAGCTGGGGCTGCTCCTGCCCTGGAAGCCCCAGCTGTGAGAGCAGAGGCTTTTTTGGCTGGGAGAGGAGAGCTGGGGGCTTGCTCAGAGCAAGGGGGCTGTACTGCAGGAGGTGGGTGACAGGCAGCAGCTAAATTCCCCCCTTCCCAGCAGTTCTGACACTAGTTCCTTCCCACTGCCCACCCATGCTGCTGCCTGGCGCTGTCCCTGCCAGGATCTGTTTCCCTGCCACCATCTCAGCTCCCTGTCGAAGCTCCCAGACCCCATCCTACGTGCTGCATATTCAGCTCTGCCCTGCAGGTACCTCCCCGGGACAGGGCACTGCACAGGGCCGGCTTCATGCTTGCAGGCACTAAACAGCAGGTCAGACGAGCCCTGATGAAACTGGGAAGGTGATGCTGGTGTTATTTCCAGGTTGGTGAGGGGTGAAGGCTTCTCCCAATATTCTTTGTTGTCCTCAGGATGGCGGTGTAGGAGCCTCGGCCCCTTTTCTAAACCTCTCAGCTCTATTTTGGTTCCCATCAAGACAAACGAGTGAAAACTGAAAGTGCAGCTACAAGGGAAGCACAGAGTCAAGCAGGAAAGGCTGCCTCGATCATACTTACGAAAAGTCCTCTTGAAAACATGCTGAGGGTGAGCTGAAGCTCCGAGTAGATCCATAATCTCTGGGAAGTGCAAATTTAGGGCATCTGTCTGTACACTGCATCCCTATTGCCCTGCAGCAGGAGACTTACAGTGTGAGTGGGTGTCAAGGTTCCTCCCACAATGAACTCTAAATTGCATTCCAAGTTCAGAAAGCTTTTAATCTCTGTCTGTCTTCTCTTCCATTGCCCCCTGCAGGCAGTGTCCCTAGCCCTGCTGCAATGTGCAGAGGAGCTGCTCCTGGGCAGAGCTGTCTCTGCGGAGCTGCCAGCTTGCCGGGAACTGCCTCTGTCCCAGGAGCCTGGCTGAGATCAGCTGCCCAGCCCAAGGCATCATTTTCTTTCCCCTCCCTGCTCCCCCCGCACTTGCTTGAGGTGTCCCTGGAGCTTTTCTTGTCCCATTGTGAGACAGTGACAGGCAGCCATCTCCTTTACCCAGTTGTTGTGGTTTACTGTACAACCAGTTACTAGAAGAATGAGTCTGAATGGGGCCCTGAGCAAGGACAAGCCTTTGAACAAATCAAGCAGGAAATAGTCCATGCAGTAGCCCTTGGGCCAGTTCGAACAGGACCAGATGTAAAGAATGTGCTCTACACTGCAGCCGGGGAGAACGGCCCCACCTGGAGCCTCTGGCAGAAAGAACCTGGGGAAACTCGAGGTCGGCCCCTGGGGTTTTGGAGTCGGGGATAGAGAGGATCTGAGGCCCGCTATACTCCAACTGAAAAGGAGATATTGGCAGCATATGAAGGAGTTCGATCTGCTTCGGAGGTGGTCGGTACTGAAGTGCAGCTCCTCCTAGCACCCCGATTGCCGGTACTAGGCTGGATGTTCAAGGGAAGGGTCCCCTCTACGCATCATGCAACTGATGCTACATGGAGCAAGTGAGTTGCACTGATTACTCAGTGGGCTCGAATAGGAAACCCCAGTGGCCCAGGAATCTTGGAAGTGATTATGGACTGGCCAGAAGGCAAATACCTTGGGATATCATCAGAGGAGGAGGTGGGTCATGCTGAAGAAGCCCCACACTGGGTGCCAAGCCGGCAGCTAAACACCACACAGAACAGGAGACCCAAACTGGCCCAAGGGATGTCCCATTCCGTCTGGCATCATGCAGAACAACAAAACTTTGGGGGTTGCCCATGGATGGAGAGGTGCTGTTTGGGGCCTGGCAGGGTATCAATTGGTGGATGTTAAGCAATTGCATTGTTGTCGCGTTAAGGGGTATAGCTGATTAACCGTTACAGGCCCGGTTGGATTCAGAGTACTGAACCAGTCAGACGTTCACCAAAAACACATTAACCGCCTGGGGGTCTAGTCAGACATTCACCAAAAACGCATTAACGGTCTGGGGGTCCATTCGGACATTCACCAAAAACGTATTAACTGTCTGGGGGTCCGTTCAGACATTCACCAAAAATGCATTAACCGTCTGGGGGTCTGGTTAGATTCAGAACACTGAACTATCACGGATAACCACCCTCACCCTAGTTGCATTTAATGAGAGCTATCACAATGCAATCAAGTATGGTTTATTACAGCAACAGATAATCAGGTTCTTTTGGATTGCCGGTGATAGTGACTGTCTGCAAAAGCAAGATAGTATGCATGAAATACACAGGTGTTATAGATGTTACAGATGTGTTAGATGTTATAGATGTTACAGATGTTATAGTTGTTATAGATGTTATAGACGTTACAGGTGTTACAGGTGCGCAGCCTAGAAATAAACACGTTAAAAGGATTAAAGACTCTATAGAGATTTATAAGCAAGTATTCAGATCTCACCCAAAGGCGTCCCAATGGGGGGGGGGGGAAGAGAGGCTCAGCCTGTCGACTGATCCCAGGAGTCAGGAGGTCCTAAGGATGTTGGATTTCCTCGGGATGGTATCTCCCCTGACGGTGGTATCTTCCCTAACATCCCCTCTCTCTTGGGCCAATTTATATTATTTTCTATCTTTTAGGTGGAGCTTGAGTGGCTCTAGTCAAGCATATATTAGTTATGATTGGTGTAAGGTTTTCCCATCTCCGTTTAAAGTAATAGGCTCCGAGAAATTCAGGGCGCATGCTCAGTGAGGGGTGGTCGCACCTTGGAGGCGGGTAGCTCTTGGGATGGAGGTGTGTTTTGGTATTATAATGATATTATAATGAGCAAAAAGTACACTAGGGTACAGCATTTGTCAAAACATGACAGGTCTTTGGCTCAGGGTGGCAAAAAGTGCAGCTTTGTGCACAAGAACAACTGAGGCCCCATCTGATTACAGAGCCTAGCCGTGGTGTCTCCACTCCACTCCACGCTCCGTGGTGTTCCTTAGAGCTAGCACACCAAGTTTCCTCAGTGCGATAGCATCTAAGGTTGGGAGCCTAGGGAACACTCAGATAATGCAGTTATGCCCTACCCTGAAAGCCTCTTCAAAGCTGTACCTTTTCCTTAAAAATGTGAACGTTAGTTTTATTTTCCTAGTTACTTCAGGCAATTACACCACAATTGCGCATCATGCCTTTTGTAGATATATTATAATTGTAGTTGTTATTGGTTTTCCTCCCTTTCTTTTCTTTCCTTTTTTCCCATAATCTCTGGGAAGTGCAAATTTAGGGCATCTGTCTGTACACTGCATCCCTATTGCCCTGCAGCAGGAGACTTACCGTGTGAGTGGGTGTCAAGGTTCCTCCCACAATGAACTCTAAATTGCATTCCAAGTTCAGAAAGCTTTTAATCTCTGTCTGTCTTCTCTTCCATTGCCCCCTGCAGGCAGTGTCCCTAGCCCTGCTGCAATGTGCAGAGGAGCTGCTCCTGGGCAGAGCTGTCTCTCTGCAGAGCTGCCAGCTTGCCGGGAACTGCCTCTGTCCCAGGAGCCTGGCTGAGATCAGCTGCCCAGCCCAAGGCATCATTTTCTTTCCCCTCCCTGCTCCCCCCGCACTTGCTTGAGGTGTCCCTGGAGCTTTTCTTGTCCCATTGTGAGACAGTGACCAGCAGCCATGTCCTGTACCCAGAATGAGAGAAGGGAGTCAGCCAAGTCAGTATTGCAGGTTTGTAGGCTTGTAGACTCTGCTACTTCCCATATTGACCACAAACCCACTGGAGGTTGGAGTCGTCTTGCCTCGGTTCAGGTGTGCACAAAACAGGCACCTGCGTGTGAACTGCGTGTCTTAGCTCCCATTGGAATTATTGGAAATGGAGGCCACAAACTCCTTGTCCTTTTTTCAGTTAGAACAGAATTAATTTTCTTCCTAGTAGCTGGTGGAATGCTGTGTGTTGGCTTAGGATGAGAAGAGTGCTGATAACACCCCAGTGTTTTAATTGTTGCAGAGCAGTGCTTATACTAAGCCAAGGACGTCTCAGTTTCTTGCTCTGTCCTGCCAACGAGCAGGCTGGGGGTGCAGTAAAAGCTGGGAGGGGACAGACCCGGGACAGGTGACCCAAACTAGCCAAAGGGGTATTCCATACCATCTGACGTCATGCTAAACAATATATAGGGGTGGCTAGCCAGGGGAGGGGGCCGGACTGCTCGGGGGTTAGGCTGAGCATCGGTCAGCGGGTGGTGAGCAATTGCATTGTGCATCACTTGTTTGTACATATTATTAGTGGTAGTACTATTGTCATCATTGTATTATTATTATTATTGTTATTGTTATTATTATTTTCCTGTCTTATTAAACTGTCTTTATCTCATCTCACGGGCTTCACTTTCCATTTCTCTCTCCCGTCCCAGAGAGGGAGGGGGGAGGGTGAGCGAACGGCTGCGTGGTGTTTAGCTGCCAGCCGGGCTAAACCACAACAGTCTTTTTGGCACCCAACGTGGGGCATGAAAGCTTGAGATAACGGCAGATCTGACCAGAGTGTGTTAAACTAAAATTGGTATAAGTATTAGACCTGCTTAATAGTCACTTGTCATAATGCTGATTGCTTTAATCTCAACTCTGCTGCGCCTGTTTTCCAAATTGAGTATTATAGCACGTTATTTTCCGTATGTGCTCTCTGTCATGTTGTTTGTCCTCTCCGGGCCCTGGTTTCAGACCATTATGGTACTGTGTGTTGTATCAGTGGCTTATGAGATGATGAAATATCTGGCCATGACTCTAACCTGGTATTTGTACTCAGTAACATCTTCGACTATATACTTTGGAAACTGTATTTTGGAAACTATTAGCAATTATATCTGTTGCCTTTTTTCATTAGGGAGTCAATCTGTGGAGGGGAAAGGGGAAGATATTTTTTCTTACTTGATCACTCTCCCTTTCTCCTTCACCACCCCTGTATCCTCCTGGATCACTCTCCCTTCCTCCTTTACCACCCTCTTATCCCCCGAGCTTATTACAATAGCTCTCCAAGATATTGAATATTCTTGGGATACTCAGACCAGCATAGTCTTGTTGTTCTGCCTCCTGAATGCACTTCAGATTCTGCTTAAAGTTAAACAACTACTTAGGAAGCTCATCCGGAGATCTGCCCGGAGGCAGTATAGTTGTGGGTGGCAGGGAGTATGGGAGGATATGGGCAGGCATCTAGAGCAGTTGGCACCCCCAGCGTTTTGGAAATTCACCCCTGAACAACTGCAAAATCCTAAAAAACTGGCAGAATGCTTGAAAAAAAGGTGTCATGATTCTGGCAGTTCCAAAGTGACACAAATCATTATAACGTGCTGGGGCCTGGCTCATGCCTATCGAGCTGCCATGGATACTGCTATCAACTTAGTGACAGACCCTGTGGCCACTCCAAGTCCCGTGACAGATCCAACGGCCACTGTGAACCCTACGGTGGACTCTGCAGCCGCTCCAGTCCCAGCTCCTGCAGCCGCTCCAGTCCCAGCTCCTGCAACTGCTCCAGCTTCTGTGGCTGTGTCAGAGAAACGAGCGGTAGCAGTGCAAGTTGACCCTGCAGGGGTTATTCCAACACCTGTAGCAGACCCTGTAACGGGGTCAGAGAAACGAGCAGTAGCAGTGCAAGCTGCCCCTGTAGAGAAGGTGAAAAAATGGTATAGAATCATAGAATCATAGAATCATAGAATATCCTGAGTTGGAAGGGACCCTTAAGGATCATCAAGTCCAACTCTTGACACCGCGCAGGTCTACCCAAAAGTTCAGACCATGTGACTAAGTGCACAGTCCAATCTCTTCTTAAATTCAGACAGGCTTGGTGCAGTGACCGCTTCCCTGGGGAGCCTGTTCCAGTGTGCAACCACCCTCTCTGTGAAGAACCCCCTCCTTATGTCAAGCCTAAATTTCCCCTGCCTCAGCTTAACCCCGTTCCCGCGGGTCCTGTCGCTGGTGTTAATGGAGAAAAGGTCTCCTGCCTCTCGACACCCCCTTACGAGGAAGTTGTAGACAGATTGATAAGTTGTAGTCTTATTAAACTGTCTTTATCTCAACTCACGGGCTTCACTTTCCATTTCACTCCCCCGTCCCAGAGAGGGAGGGGGGAGGGTGAGCGAACGGCTGCGTGGTGTTTAGCTGCCAGCCGGGCTAAACCACGACACTCCTGGTAAACTTTGAGGTGCCAGAGGTGGTCCAAGATATAAGCAGGTAACTGCAAGCTGAGGTGGACCGATGTGGAGAGGCAGGGCACTGTGTGAGGGTGTCATCCTGGAGCCTTGTGGGGAAGGTCTTCTGCCAAATGAAAGGACAGCAGGTGCTCAAGTTGAGGATAATTGATCAAGTTTCTGCTCAGTCTGTTCGCAGAAGCCCCTTGCAGTATTCAGCTGACTCAGTGGGGTACTAGGGAGCTCAGAGAATTACGGAATAGTTTGGGTTGGAAAGGACCCTAAAGATCATATAATTTATTTGAAATGCTATCCCCCTGCCATGGGAAGGGACACCTTTCACTAGACCAGGTTGCTCAAAGCCCCATCCAGCCTGGCCTTGAACACTTCTAGGGATGGGGCATCCACAAGTTCCCTGAGCAACCTCTTCTAGTACCTCACCACCCTCAGAACAAGGAACTTTTTTCTAATGTCTAATCTAAATCTACCATCACCCCTTGTCCTATCACTACACTCGTTGATGAAAAGTCCCTCCTCAGCTTTCCTGTAGGCCCCCTTTACGTACTGGAAGGCTACAATGAGGTCTCCCCAAAACATTCGTTTCTCCAGGCTGAAGAACCCCAGCTCCCACAGCCTGTCTTCACAAAATAGGTGCTCCAGCCCCTTGGTCATCATTGTGTCCCTCCTCTGGACTCCTCCTAATATGTCATGTCCTTACACTGGGGGCCCTGGAGCTGAATTCACTTCTTGAGGTGTGGCCTCCCCAGAGCCAAGTACAGAGGAACTTCCTGCCAAGGCAATGCTGTGGATCAATTCTTCTGTGAAATCCCCCAGATCCTCAAGCTCTCCTGCTCAGACTCCTACCTCAGGGAAGCTGGACTTCTTGTGATTAGTATCTTTGTTGACTTTGTATGTTTTATTTTCATCCTGTTGTCCTATGTGCAGATCTTCAGGGCCGTGCTGAGGATCCCCTCTCAGCAGGGGCGGCACAAAGCCTTTTCCACATGCCTCCCTTACCTGGCTGTGGTGTCCCTGTTTGTCAGCACTGGCATGTTTTCCTACCTGAAGCCTCCCTCCATCTCCTCCCCATCCCTGGACCTGGTGATGGCAGTTCTGTACTCGGTGGTGCCTCCAGCACTGAACCCCTTCATCTACAGCATGAGGAACCAGGAGATCAAGGATGCCCTGAAGAAAATGAGGCAATGTACAGTATTTCAGCATTTATAAAGTACTCTGCTGCTCATATGGTTCCCAGAATTTCACATGAAAACCCAGGACTATCTTTGTCCATAGCTTTTTTCCTTTCTTACTATTTTTTCTTTGTTTTGTCTTTGTTTGCTTTCTTTCCATAGTGACCAGCACAGATGACCCCCAACACCTTTAAAAGTAGATTCCCAGCAGACCTTACTAACTAGTTCTCTGAGCAGCCTGAAATCTGCTTTCCCAGTATCCAAGGTCAACGTTTTGGTGGCAGTTTTTCTTCTATCACCAAAGATTTTAAAGTTGATTTTTTCACTCTTACTGTGGCCAAGACAGACACTAATCACCACTTTACCAAAGAGACCATCTATATTTAAAAGTAGCACATACAGGAGGGCACCTTTCCTAGTCATCTCCCTTAATATCTGTACCAAGAAGTTATCAGTGTGAATTAGGAATTTCCTGGACCGGTTTGTATCAGCTATAATCTGGCAAGTTGAAGCCACCCATAAGGAAAAGGCAGCTGATCTACAGATTTCCCCTAATTTCCAATAGAATGATGATATATATATGCTGATATCATCCTGTTGGCTGAGTGGCTTATAGTAGACTCCCACAGCAACACATGCTTTATTTGCTTTTCCCTTAGTCCTTACCCAGAGGCGCTCAACCATATCATCACCAACTGCAAGCTCTGTACAGTCCAGCCCCTCCATTACATACAGCGCCACCCCACCACCTGCCTGCCCTGCTTATTCCTCTTGGAGAGGCTATAACCATCTACTGCAGCACACCAGTGTCCTGGCTTCAGCTGGGATAGAGTTAGTTTTTTTCAGAGTAGCTGGTATGGTGCCATAGTTTGGATTTAGGATAAGAATAATGCAAATAACACAATGATGTTTTCTTTGCTGCAGAGCAGAGCTTTTACTAAGTCAATGACTTAGCTTCTCTGGGAGGAGTTGTCTGGAGGGGGCTGCCATTGCTCAGGGATGGACTGGGCATTGGTCAGTAGCTGGTAAGCAATTCAGTTGTGATGTATATTCTGTTATCATTACTATTACTATCCTTTTTTGTTTTTTCCCCCTGTCCTATTAAACGGTCTTTATTTCAACCTATGAGTTTTACCTTTTTTTTTTCCTGATGCTTTACCCCCATTCCCATGAGGGGGATTGAATGGTGCTGAGCTGCCTGGCAGGTTAAGCCACAACAACCAGTCACAGCGCTCCTCCCACCAAGTTTTGCCTATGGCAAATGTATTGCAACGCAGGGACTGAGCCAAAGTTTCTAGCTCCTCTTGCTTCTCTGTCGTGCTGTGTACTTTGGTGCAGAAACATTTCAAATGTAATTTATTCTACCCAGTGCCTTGTGGAGCAGATTGAAGGACCTCACTAGCACACAGTCCCTCAAATTTTGGTGTGCCATCCCATAGCTTACAACTGGAAAGCCTGATTTTATCCCTTTCCCCCTTCAAATCTAGTTTAAATCTATCTGAAATCTAGTTTAAAGGACAGCCCACAGTGAAGTAACATAGATTTACCTCTACCTAAGGTACATGACTCCATTTCCTCAGATAAATACCTCTGCAGGTTGCTTTGAATATAACAAGTAGGGAGAAGGTTCGGTTGTCCTCCATGCGTGCCTCTGCTTTCATTTCACTTGCCAAAGGAATTTCCCACCAGGCCCCAGCTGCCACCCTGACTCCCAGAAATGCTGCATTAGAGCTTGCAGATACCTGCAAATATCTCGGATCACCTCTAGCACTGAGTTTGTGTTTGACCAGCTCACTTCTACCCTACAACATCTATTATTTACCGTGGGAGGTTAGACAAGAATATTTTGTGCACACTTGAGGGGAGGCCAGATAAATGCCTGAGATGTGTATGGAAGAAGCTGAACCCCCCTTCCAGCCCCAGGACTACACAGCCAGGATGAGATACTTCAACTGGCTCAGCTGAATCTCTTTCTTGAGCAGGAGTAAAGAGATCTTTCTGTCACTGCCCAGGTCTGTGATGGTACAAGGGAAGGTGATTCACCTACCTAACTCTGTCTCTGATGGAGAAACGACACTACTGGAAAGAGTTGTCTGTCCACAGCTGAAGGAGGGAACAAAAGTGATTACTTCAGTCTAGTTCCAAGTAGGTTCCTTGGGAGCCCCAGAGACAGCTCAAGGCTGGGGTGGTGATATAGGAAAGTCTGGTCTTCTGCTCCTGAGCTGGACTGAGCTCCTGGGATATTTCGCCCAGCAGCAGCACCTCTGCACTGCACAGCAGGGCTGGGGGCACTGCCTGCATGAGATGAATGGGCAAGACGTAGAGAGGTGTTAAAGGGTGAGGGGAGTGCAAGATGAGGTCAGTCCCAGACATGAGGACAGGCTGGGTGAAGGACTCATCAAGAGCAGCCCTGCGGAGAAGGACTTGAGGGTTCTGGTGGATGAAAAGCTCAACATGAGCCAGCAGTGAGTGCCTGAAGCCCAGAAGGCCAACTGCATCCTGAGTAGCATCAAGAGAGGAGTGACCAGCAGGTGAAGGGAGGAGATTGTCTCCCTCTGCTCTGTTCTGTGAGACCCCAGTTGGAGTCCAGGTCAGGATCCCCCAGCACAAGAAGGATGTGGACCTGTTAGAACAGGTCCAGAGGAGTTCCACGAAGATGCTCAGAGGGCTGGAGCACCTCTCCTATGGAGAAAAGCTGAGAGAGCTGGGCATGTTCAGCCTGGAGAAGAGAATTCTCCAGGGTGACCTCATTGCAGCTTTTCAGTACTTAAAGGGTATTTGGATGGAGAGTGACTCTGTGTTCAATCAGATAATGACAGGGGGTGGTTTTAAACTAAAAGAGGGGAGATTTAGATTAGACATTAGGAGGAAATTGTTTACTTGGAGGGTGGTGAGGCACAGGAACAAGTTGCCCAGAGAAGTTGTGGATGCTCCATCCCTGGAGGTGTTCAAGACCAGGCTGGACAAGGCTCTGGACATGCTTACCTAGTGGGCGGCATCCCTGCCTATGGCAAGGGGATGGAACTAGATGGTCTTTAAGGTCGACAGGGGTGGTTCCAGCAGGATATCAGGGAGAGGTTCTTCACCGAGAAGGGTGGTGCATACAGGACAGGCTCCCCAGGGACATGGTCACAGCACCAAACCTGTCAGAGTTCAAGAAGCATTTGCACTGTACTTTTAGTCATACGGTCTGAATTTCTGGGTAGACCTGTGTGGAGCCAGGAGTTGGACTCCACGGTCCTTGTGGGACCCTTCCAACTTGGGATATTCAGTGATTCTACTTACGGTGCATCTTGTTCCTACTCTTGTAAGTTCCAGTCATTTCTGCTGTTGGACTTCCTATAACATGCAACTCCAATCATGGGTTACAACCATTTAAAAGTACATCCATCACAGTCTCCATCCCTGGTCCCTTCAGACCAGGCTACAGAGTTTAACATTGCATTGAACTCCTCCCCTCACCCCTGCTCCATCCAGTGTCTTTTGGCCACAGCCTCTTAGAGGTGTACCTCCTCCAGCATGGCCTTATCCATAAACCACACTCCCTTCAGAAGTCTACCTGCTGCGTTGAGGACTTACCCATGGCCACAGATGCTTTGAGGTCTTCTGCCATGGCCTTATGCAAGGGCACAGACACTGCAAGGTGTACCCACTATGGCATGGACTTCTCCATGGCCACAGAGGCCTCGAGGCATACTTTGCTCTGGAGTAGACTGGTCCATGGACACAGATGCTTTGGGTTGTACATGCTGCCATGTGGAATCACCCACAGGTCACAGTTCCTCTGACTCACAGTCACACTGGAGTTCCAGCCTGTCCAGTAGAGGCAGCACAGGAACAGCAGCCATGCCCTGGCCATCCACCAGTCTGGGCACATGGCCATGGCTGTTATCAGAATGCTCCCAGGCACAGCAAAGAAAGATGATAAGGAGTAGAGCAAACAGCAGATTCAAAAGCAGCCACTAACAAGCATTGGACTCTCATATACATACAGAAAGGCAAGGAAGCCCTGTTGCAAACACAGGAGACTTCCAATTAGGAGCCAAACTGCTCTGATGTCTATAAATCTGGTCTCCACACTCAAATCTGTCATTGTCTCAAACCCTTTGTACCCCAAAGAACTGTTTTGGTTTAGCACCAGAAGGCAGCTGAGCATGGCACAGCCACTCACCCACTCATCCCAGGTGGGATGGGGAGAAAATCAGAAAGGTAAAAGTGGTAGAACTCATGGGTTAAGCCATAGACAGTTCATTAGGTAAAGCAAAATCCATGTGTACAAGCAAGGCAAAACAAGGAATTCATTCACTACTTCCCATTGCCAGGCAGATGATCAGCCACCTCCAGGAAAGCAGGGCTCATCACAGAGAAGAGTTTATTGGAAGACAAATGCCATCATTCCCAGTATCCCCCCTTCCTCCTTTACCCCACCTTTTATTACTGAGCATGATGTTGCATGGTATGGACTGAATTTGGTCAGTCCTGCTCAGCTCCAGGCTCTGTCTCCCCCCAGCTTCTAATGCACCCTCAGCCTCCTTGGCAGTAGGGCAGCAGGAGAAGCAGAAAAGTCCTTGGCTCTGTGTGAGCACTGCTCTAACACATCAGTGTGTTATCACTGCTGTTTTCATCAAACATCTAAAATGCAATGTCATATGAGCCTCTATAAAGGTAATTTGCCAATAATCATGCCAAAACCATAACAGCTGCCTATGCTACCCAGAAAATAACAAACAAGGCAAGATTCATTTGTCCTAAATGTGGGCATCACTATTTCAGGTGGCCAAAGGAAATCTCTTTCATACTTAATAATGATCCCTTAGCTCTTAATTACCTGCACATGCCTTGAACCAATACTGGCTCCACAAATGTCAGCAGGTGTTTGCATCAGAACAACTGTCCCTACTCTCCATCACCATTAATTAACATGGGAGATGAGACAAGGAGCTCAAGTGCAAGTAATTATTTTGTGCTTGCCTGAATTGGGGCAAGAGGAACCCCACTTTGAGGGTTTGTGTGGTGCATAAGAGGGGGCTGTCTCCTTCCACCTCCAGTATGGCAAGCCCAGATTAAATGCTTTTTTTGACTCAGTTGAATCTCTTTCCTCAGCAGCAGTAAAGGGGACCCCTCCTAGGAAAGATCATTCTTAAACATAATTCTTTGATATAAGCAATGACACTGCATGAAAGAAATGTCTCTCCCCAGCTGAGATAAGAAGTTATGTTGGTGTCTTTCACAATGGTTTCTCCTGGAGCCCCAGAGACATCTCCATGGAACAATAGTGGCAGAAAAAGAGATGCTTTGGGCTGGGTCTCTGCTGCTGACCCCCAGTCAGCCTTCAGTGAGCATGCCTTTCTCCAGACAAACTGATGGGTCTCCTCTTCCACCCAGGAGAGCCCCCTTAAGGCCATAGGGTCCAGGGCAGGAGAGGAGGGTCTCCTGAGTGTCCATCTGTCCCTCCCCGGCAGGAGCATCATAACAGCTCTCCTCGTCTCTCCACCCAGCTCTGCAGGTGCTGTTCTTCTCAGGTGGGATGGAGATGGGGGGCTCAACCCATACAATCCTGCCATACAGATGTGTCCATGGGAACAGGGTGCCCAAGCCCCCTTCTGACTCATGGGGTTCAGCAATGCCGTCACTGTGGTGGGGATGAAGCTAACATTCTCTCAAGGACACCCTAATTTTGGGGCACACAGAAGTACACAGGTTTCCACTAGGGAGGGGTTTTCGAAGAGCTGCTGTATGAAACTGGATTCCTCAGCTCTCAGAAGTGCCAAATTTCATTTCAGGGGAATATCTCAGTTTGATCATCCTCGAGCTCAAAGAGTTGCCAGCACAGGGCAGTGGAGAGATAGACTGATGGGCTTAGAGGCTGTAGTCCCCCTGCACCAAGGATCTGCCCTTTTGCCTCCCGGGTCTCTCCATAGAGCCCTTGGAGTATGGTGGTCACGCCAAGGGTGTCTACCTGCAAGAAACACTTCTCAGGTGTTGGTGAGGCAACAGAAACAAAATAAACCAAATTAAATACCCACAGCTTTATTCTGCAACCTGGTGAGTTGGGAGATGCTCTTGGATACCATGATTTAAGCGGAGGTGATTCCTGGTTCCAGTTTCCCTGATGCTGCACCACAGGACTGACTCCTCCAGAGCCCACAGCAGAGTCCCCTGCTTCCATTGCACACTAAGCAAGCAATAAGACAGAGATGAACCAGGGATCTGAACAGAGGTGGTCCTGGAGGACAGAGACTGTATAGGTGGGGTCTGTAAGAAGTGGAGGAATTTTTCCTTACAGGACTCTGTCCACACTATCCCACTGGCTCTTTGACATTGTAAAAACCCCAATATCCAGAGACAGCAGATGCCCAACAGTAGCTCCGTGAGTGAGTTCCTCCTGCTGGCATTCACAGCAGGAGGAATCAGACTCAGCCTGGAGATGAGTAATTAGTGGAGAACTGGTCATTGTGGGACCTGCTCCTGCAGGACTTTATCAATGAGCTTGGGGAAGCTACAGAACCCGGGATAAACAGCATAAGGGGCAAAACCTGCTGGAAACTATTGAGAGGTCATTTTGACTGAAGTGACATGGTCGATATAAACATCCCCTTGCAAACACACTAAAGAGTAGGATTGGCACCACATGCTGTGGCGTGACTAGTGGTCCATCTGATGTGGTATCTGCTTGGAGCTCCCAGCGCTGGGAGGTGGAAAAGATTTGATGTCGTCCTATGATCTGTTCAGGGATGTTAACAAAACTGCTGTCTTTTCTGAAACAACTTGTTCCTTTCACATTGGACCACAAGGAACCAGCACTCCTTGGTTCACAGTAGCACCCTGACATGGTACTTGATGAGGAAATGCCAAGGAAATTCAAGTCTCTTGTAATAGATAAAGTAATTCCTCTGGAGATGTCCATGGGCTGCTTGAACAAGACTTGGACCACTTTTTCAGCACATCCGTAAGCCTCACCACAATGTCACCACCATCAGCTTCTCCTGTGGTGCTCTGATGAGTCTTAGGTCCTGAATAATGCGTGTGTCTTTTACAGCACCACCAGACCTACGAGCTCCTTGCCACATCTCAGGAGTTATTCCATAAGTGTCCCCATCCTGTGACAGGCTCCAGGTCCCCCTGCCTCTTCCTGGCTGAGGGCGTTAGCACACGTTTGGGCAGGTGCAGTTCAGCTGTGCCACCAGGGCCAAGCACGGACCTGTAATGGGATACCCTTTTACCAAGAGCCCAGGACCCTCTGTGAGCAATGGCTTTTCTGCAAGGAACTGTGTGCCCAGGGCAGGTTTAATGCCCTCAGTGTTTGGTGCCTTCTCACTTAGACAAATGGCCCTCTCCCTAGCGCCCTGCAATTGATGCTCAGGCAGGCGGGGCTGTCCCACTTGTGCCCCATTAGAAGGGCCAGACACATGCACAAGGATGGGACCAGCCCTAGCACCTCCAATGCCACCAAGGTTGGTTTGTTTTTGGTGTGTAAGTGAGCGTTGACTGCCCCCCTCCCTACCTGCTGACCCAGGGGGAGCTCAGGGAAGGGGCTGGCCCGCAGGCACCCACTGTCTCTGCACCGAGCAGAGGCAAGAGGGGTCTCTGCTGCTGGGGCTCTGAGGGCTGCAGGAAGGGAGCTGCCAGCCTCAGGGCCACTGATGAGAGCTGAGAGAGAGCAGCACTGGCCCAGCTGAACCCCTGCCCCGCACCACGGGATCCCTGCCTGCCCTGCTCGCGTCCTGCCTGACACTGGGGCAGGACCAGGGGTTCCCAGGGGGGAACACTGATGCCTTCCATAGATCACATAGATCACTGGCAGGGCAGCTCCTGCTGCAGGAATCAGTCTGTCCAGTGTGCAGAGGGGCTGAGAGGGACTGCGTCGGTCTGCTTCCAAGTAGGTGCCCCAGGAGCGACTCTGCTGCCTTCAGGAGCCATCAGCCCTGCAGCCCCAGGGACGTCTTGTGGGATGCAAGAGGGGCAGAGCAAGTGATGCCTTGGGCTGAGCATCTGCTGCTGAGCTGGGCTCCTGGGACACAGGGAGCTTATGGCAAGTGAGCAGAGCTGCAGAGACAAGGGGAGAGGTGAGTGCCTGGTAGAGCTGGCATGTCCCACAGCCTAGAGCACCCATCAGGACTCCCCCAGTTTCTCTGGTGTGGAGGAGGATGTGCTCCAGAGCAGGGTTTTCCCACGGTAGGGTGAGCATCCAGGGCATGTATGTGAGCATGGGCAGAGAGGAGAGGTGGGGACAGGGAGACAGCTGCCTGCAGGGTCAGCCCCTGGTAGCAGACAGGGGGAGAGGGGGCTGCTGCCACAAACACCATGGCAAGGAGATTCAGGCACCTCCCTGCCCCTGCCCCTGCAGTGCAGAGGCCTTTGGTGGCACAAGTCCTTGTTGTCTCCCGGCCAGCAGAGCCTCTGTCACCGAGGCCATGGGCTCCTGGCTTGAGTCAGCTCCTTGGCAGCTGGAGCCCGAGGAGGAGAAGCTCCCGAGTGCAATCGGTCTGCCCTGTCGCCAGCCAGCAGGAGTGCTGGGGAGCTCTCCCATCCCCTTACTGCCCACGCTGCCCTTGCTTTGCCCCTCACGCCCTGCAGCAGCTCCCACACAGCAGTGCAGGTCCTGCCGTGCAGCTTTGTCCAGCCCCGGTCCCTCGGAGCACCTCAGTGTGTGGAACCTGACAGCACGGTGCGTGGGGCTGGGCAGCGAGCTGGCTCTGCAGGCAACCTCTTAGAGCACACCCAGGAGCTTCTTCTGCTGGAAGGTGCTGAGCAGCCCTTCTTCATTGCAAGTCGGTGACATGAGAGGTAAATGCTGAATTTTGGAATATCTCAGCAGCTTTCCAAGGGGGCAGCCAGAGTAGAGCGGGGCTGAGTCCTTCAGGAAAAGAGACCCTGCTCCTCACAGTGCCCTGAGCCAGCATGAAGCAGAGCTCCAGCTACGGAGGTGCACGAGGGTGCTGAAAGGAAGGTGAGTGGCCATGTACTTTGGGTGATGCTGTGGGACTGGAGGGCAAGGAGTGGAAAGAGATTGGATCGGAGCAGTCCTAACTTATGAGTGGGCTTATTCCTTTGGCAGCACCCCGTGAGCAAAGGGATCAGATGTCCAACAGCAGCTACATCACTGAGTTCCTCCTGCTGGCATTCACAGACACGCGGGAGCTGCAGCTCCTGCACTTCGCGCTCTTCCTGGGCATCTACCTGGCTGCCCTCCTGGGCAACGGCTTCATCCTCACCGCCGTAGCCTGCGACCACCGCCTCCACACCCCCATGTACTTCTTCCTCCTCAACCTCGCCCTCCTCGACCTGGGATCCATCTCCACCACTCTTCCCAAAGCCATGGCCAATGCCCTGTTGTACACCAGGGTCATCTCCTATGCAGGATGTGCTGCACAGATCTTACTGCTTCCTTTCTTCATCACAGCAGAGTGTTGTCTCCTCACGGTCATGGCCTATGACCGCTACGTGGCCATTTGCCAGCCCCTGCACTACGGGACCCTCCTGGGCACCAGGGCCTGTGCCACCATGGCAGCAGCTGCCTGGGGCAGTGGTTTCCTCTATGCTCTCCTGCACACTGCCAACACATTTTCTCTTCCTCTTTGCAAAGGCAATGCTGTGGGCCAGTTCTTCTGTGAAATCCCCCAGATCCTCAAGCTCTCCTGCTCAGACTCCTACCTCAGGGAAGCTGGGCTTCTTGTGGTTTGTCTTTGTTTAGTATTTGGTTGTTTTGTTTTCATCCTGGTGTCCTATGTGCAGATCTTCAGGGCCGTGCTGAGAATCCCCTCTGAGCAGGGCCAGCACAAAGCCTTTTCCATGTGCCTCCCTCACCTGGCTGTGGTCTCCTTGTTTGTCAGCACTGGCATGTTTTCCTACCTGAAGCCTCCCTCCATCTCCTCCCCATCCCTGGACCTGGTGATGGCAGTTCTGTACTCGGTGGTGCCTCCAGCACTGAACCCCCTCATCTACAGCATGAGGAACCAGGAGATCAAGGATGCCCTCAGGAAACTGATGAAACAAAGATTTTCAGAAGGAATGAACTTCCCACCTCTGTGTTAGACTCTGTGTTGGCTCTGTCTCAGCTGGAGCCACCTTTTCCCTGCAGCAGCCCACACAGTGCTGTGCTCTGCACTTGTAGCTGGAACAGCACTGATATCACTCCAGTGTTGTGTCTATTGCTGCATAGTGCTGGCACAGCATCAGGACTCCTTGCAAGCCCCCAAGAGCCAGCAGGCTGGGGGTGGGCAAGTGATGGGGATGGGACATTGCAGGGGCAGCTGACCTAAACCAACCAAAGGGATATTCAATAACACCTGATGTCACACACAGCAACAAAAAGGGGGGCTCTCGTGGGGGAGGGGGTGTTCGTCCTGAACAACCACTATGTGTTTTGAGGCCTTGCTTCCCAGGATGTGGCCGAACATTGCTCGTTGATGGGAAGTAGACAATAATTTTTTTCCCTCTCTCTGTGCTTGTACGCGGACTTATTGTTTCCTTTGTTTCTTTTTTCCTCCCCATTCCCTTTCCCTTTAATTAAACCTTTCTCATCTCAAACCTTGAGTTCTCTGTGTTGTATTTTCTCCCCCTTCCTCTTTGAGGAGAGGGGGAGTGAGAGAGCGGTTGTGGTGGGGCTCGGCTGCCCACCTGAGTAAAACCACCACAGGGGGGAAAACAGTGCATTCCCAAAGTGGATAAAACACTAGAATTAAACTGTAATGTAGAGATCTTGTTTGTAGGATACACATATGTGAATTCAGCTTAAAGGTCTAAATTCAGGCTTCTCTCATGTTGCAGAAGTGACAGTGAAACCTCTGCACACTGTCAAAAAAGCACAGAACCAATAACAAGGATATCCAATATATGTTGCAGGGGAGATGTTTGGTTCTTTGTGATTTTTTTTTTTTTTCATAGGTGGTTGTGCTTTTGGCTTTTAGAGAACTTACCCAGTTAAGTTAATCTGTATTACTTTTTTTTCCTACTTCATGCATTCAGTGTATCTTTAGATATATCTTGAAATTAGGGAGCTTATACTGGAGGCACAGGAAAAACCAGGAGCTACAATCCAGGTGAGATGTTAATGACGAAGATGTGTGACTTCTTTTAAAGGTCCAGCACCCTACTGCAAAAATGCTTGTGAAGGCTTCCCACATGCAAGAGCAAGAAGTTGGAGATGAAACTAGCTTTGTCCTTGTTCTTGATCAAGTCCTTCAGGAAATAGCCTAAGACCTTCTGAGGCTGGGACTATCAGTCTCAGAGGCAAGCTCTATTGTTACTGCCGTTCTGGAGATTTAGTTCACACTGTCATTGGTCATAGAACTGTGAATAGTCTGCTTCCTTCCAAGTGAATTTTTCGTCAGTTTTTGTTGCTTGTGATTGTTTGCTTCCCTTGTAAGCTTTTCCATTTGTTTATGTTGTATGGCCCTTTTCCAAGGAGGTAGAAGCAATACGAATGCACAGCCAGGTGAAATATTTGTTGTTTGCTGCACAGGTGAGTGAAAGATATGAAAAAGTTGGCAAGGAGGCCCTAGAAATCCTTCCAGATGTGGTGTGCTGTTTGCAATGAACCTTGGAGATTTTGAAGTGGCATCTGTGTTGCGTATTTCAGTGATACGCAGAAAGGATGGCACTGAAGGCTTCTTTTGTTGAAGCTTATTGCTCAGGCCTGTAGTAAATGGATAAGAACATACCTGTGCATGCATCTAAAAACTTCAGTGGCTTGACTAACTTCTTCATAGAAGACAAAAGTTGTGGTTAGTCTATCAGGGTAAACTGATGGAATACATCAGCCTCCGAAGTTAGTATGACATTGAACTCTTTGCTGACACTGTGGCTCAGAAAAGACCTGTACTTTCTACTAAATCTTTACAGAAATAGCTTACTGCTTTTATCTTTCAAGCAGAAAACCATTTTTCATAGACTTTGTTGTCATTGCGAGGATACATGAAGAGAATTCTGCAGAGAGGGGTGTGATTTAAAAGGCTAAGAGAACACACTGAGTGCGTTGGCTTGCTTTCTAAATTGCTAACACATCCAATCAAAGCATAGGAACTGAATCAAGAAAGGAGGGGTTGCACATCTTCCGTTTATGGCATTATTATCAAAATGTACAAAGTGTCTTGTTCTAACTGGACCTGCAGAGCAGCCTCTGGCAGACACTGACATTGCAGAGCATCACCTTGCTGAAGCAGCGCTATTGAAGTCACTAAGCATTTGCAAGTAACAGTGACAAACTGGGAAGAGATTGCTGTTTGCTTGTGTTAACCTTGCCTGCCTGGGATACTGATTTCCCTCCCCAGCTGGAGAAACTGGAGGGACATCAAGGAGGCCAGCAGGGGGCTATTCAGGGGACCACACAGGGAAGGGAAAGCAACGGCCAGGTGAGGCCTGGCAGCCCCACACTGCCCAACCTGCACCTGCGACCAAGACAGGGCAGCTGCAGGCGACAGAATGGCACCCAGGCATGGCACCCGCTAGACACAGCAGGGATAGCAGCACCCCCTTACAGGTTCATAGTCTCTTAGTTAATAGGTTGATTGTGCTGGAGTTAATCTGTTTTAATAATAAAACTTTTGCAGTTCCAGTTGTCTTTTTTGTATTACTCGTAAATGGGGAAATCTCAGATTGAATTTGTATTTCGTCTCTCAAAAGGAAGTAGAAGCAACTGTTCTAACTTCAGTTTGATCATTTTCCAGAACAGACCAGCTCTCTAGGTTCTTAGCCATAGAGAGTAAAAGACTGGAAAATGTCTGCATGCCACATGCACTGAGGATGCTCTTCCTAATGATGACTTCTGACGGAAAGTTAGGAGAGAGTAATTAAATAACAGCATTTTAATTACAGAAGACTCAGAAAGGGAATGTCACAGAATCACAGAATTTTAGGGGTTGGAAGGGACCTCAAGAGATCATCGGGTCCAACCCCCCTCCCAGGTTGCCCAGGTAGGCATACAGACGGGCCTTGAATATCTCCGGAGAAGGAGACTCCACAACCTCCCTGTGCAGCCTGTTCCAGTGCTCTGTCACCCTCACCGTGACGAAGTTCTTTCGCACACTGCTGTGGAACTTCCTGTCATCCATGTTGTGGCCATTGCCCCATGTCCTGTTCCCATAAACCACCAAAAAGAGGTTGGCCAAATCCCTTCTGTACTTGGTGGTGCCTCCAGCACTGAACCACCTCATCTACAGCATGAGGAACCAGGAGATCAAGGATGCTCTCAGGGATGTATTGGGATATGTGTTATCCCATCATCAATAACGTAGCCATCAGACTTGTAGGGTTCCCACTGTACCACAAAGAAGCAAAGACGGTTTTGTTTTGTTTGTTTGTTTGTTTGTTTTTTGTTCGATTGATTGATGGATTCTCATAATTATGATAATATTGTATGTGAAAAATACTGTAATTCATTCAACTTCTTCTTTCATATCTCCCTGGCTTTGTCTCCCTCCAAGAACTCAGGTACTGATGTTGTTAGCACCCTCTCTGTATAAACAAAATACAGAAGCCTGCAGTAAAGTACTTTTCATCAATTCCCATCTCTTCCTTCCTTTTCTGGAGCTTGCAGGGATACAGCCATGAATAGAAGGAGAAGGTGTTTTTTTCAGCTCTGGTCTCCTTTCTCTTCCATGTAGCCCTTGCGTTTGTGTCAGCCTTAAGGTCCCGTGTGCCTTGTGACAGTCCTGTTGTCTGTTCCGTGGCATTCCTGGGGCTGTAGACAGGAGGAATCAAGGTGAACCAGTGTGTCACAGCTGGCCTCTTTGCTAGCAGCACTGTACCAAAAGGGGCTCTTCAGGGCCAGGAGGCTGGAGGCCTCTTCCGAAGCTGCGGTCAGCAGGAGCTGCTCCCCGAAGAGGCCTCCTGCTTCTTCTGGGGCTCTCCGTGGATGGAGGGGGACAGGTTCAGAGCCCCTGGGTGATCGGTGTAGTGGGTTTACGTCGCAAGGTTTTGGTAGCAGGGGGCCATAGGGGTGGCTTCTGTGACAAGAATGCTGAAACTGCCCCATGTTACATTAGGGCCCCACTGCTGGCCAGAGCCAAGCCAATAAGCGATGTTGTCTGTGCATCCATGAGAGCACAAAAAAATAAAAAAAAATAATAATAAACCAGCAGCTCAGCACTCACCTGCCCTTTCTGCTCTTAGTAATAAGAGAAATTTCTTTCCTCTGCACTTCCACATGGCCTTTGCTTTTTTTTTCTTCCCTTTAGTTAAATGATGTAATTAGTAACAATTTTCCCTTAATAACTATTTTTCCTCTAATTAAATTATCCTTATCTCAGCCCGTGAGTTGTTTCTTTCCTTTTCTTCCTCCCTTCCTCTCCCGAGGATGGGAAGAGAGAGAACAGTTGTGGTGGAGGTCAGCTGCCCAGCAAGGTAAGACCAGTGCAGCTGGGCAGAGGGCAGGGAGCTTTTTGGGGCTTTTCTGGGGTTTTAATTCTTTTTCTCTGCATTCTGCTCCTCTATTAGCTGATGCCATTTTTCTCTTTCTTTTTTACCCAAAGCTAAATGCACGCACTATCCTGGTGATAAAGGACAGCTGAGCATGGTTTCTCTGTCTCCACATTTAAAGGACTCTTCAGCTGGAAAGCAGAAGGTTGCATGGAAGCTTGTCTTACTTTCCTCCATCAATGCAGAGAGGTCGATACCTCAGTGTGACTGGCTTTGTGCAAAGACTGAGAAGCGTCATGGACATTCCTGGGCAGGGAAGGTTAATCTAACCTTATTATTAGGTTAATCTAACCTTATTATTATTAACCTGATAAACCCAATAATAACAGAAATGTTTAGAAAATGTCAATAAAAAGGAAAACCAAACCAAACCACAAAGCCTTTTCTTTTTTTTTCAATTCTCTCCCCATCCCAATCCTTTGGGATGGGGAGAGAATTGAAAATAAAAAAAAAAATAATACTAATAAAAAAAAAAAAAAAAGTGAAAGCTTGTGGGTTGAGATAAATACAGTTTATTAGGACAGAAAAGAAAGGAAAATAAGAATAATAACGATAATAGCTGAAAGCAGGACACACATATATATATAAATGCATGTATACATGTATATTTGAGCACATTTTCATCACCTGAAACACTTGAGCCCTGATTATGGAATGGCAATATGTTCTCACCATGCCGGAATGGGAATTGCCAAGAAGTGCACTTACTGTACAGGAAATATTTTTCCCTCTCTTTGCACTACCAATATTGTCTGTTATGCTGTGTGTCCAGTCACCTTCATCTTTCTGGTGTTCCCACCTCTCCTGATTATCATAGAACGGCTGTGGTTGGAAGGGACCTTAAAGATCATGTAGTTCTAATTATTAAATGATTAAATAAAATGATTAAGTGGTCATGTCTGAAGGTGTCTTTTCAGAAGACTCCTTGGACATGTGTTCTTCCCAGAATCTCCTTCTCTTTGCTTTTTGTTCATTCAGACACCTCTCAGCTATCTGATAAAAGCTTAGGGAGATAAAAACTTTCGCCATCCTTTAGAAGTCTAATGAACTCTGTAGTGAACACCTTAATTGTGTTTATCCTTGCTTATCGCCCTGTGTAAAACATTTCTTGTACAGCTGTCCCTTGTGCCAGGTGAACCTCGTTAGATGCAGTTTGCACCTGGCATGCAGTTGAGGAGAATGATTTAAAGTTTATTGAATTGTATAGCGCTTAAGTTTTGTTTGTTTGCAATGGAGAGAATCCCTTCTGTGCCTGTGTGCAGGCAGTTCTCTGGGGAAAAGAGACAGCAATTGGTGCAAAGGAGCTGTCACATGCAGCTGCAGGCCTGAGTGGAGAAGTCTGATGGGAGGAGAAGTGCTGCAAGTCCCAGGCGGCTCCTGAGAGAAATGGAGGGCTTGGGGAGGTGAGGAGCAAGGATGCCCACAGAGTGTCTGGCCTCAAGGGACTGCTTTTCCAAGCTGACCACAATTCCTTAGGAGATCCTGTGCATCAGTATCAGCTAGAAATGTCAGTAAACTGAATAAATAAATTAATTAATTAAAGGAAATGCCCTTATTCTCAATTGTTCATTGAAATCTGCCTCTTTATCTGCCCTTCTGAAATCTCTCCAATTAGATGTACAAGCCCTGCAGCCTTGAAGAAAATGATGGGAAGAAACAAGGCACATGAGGGCTCTCTGTATTGTAACAAGCCCCGGGGTGCATTTGGTGCTGAGTCCATGGACCTCTGATGCTGAGAAGAGATAGCACAGGCTGAACAAGAAGGTAAAGCCAGAAGAAACACTGAAGTTTCTTGGAGTGTTAATGGGTCTCACTGAGGGCCATTAGCAACACAACCTCCCCATGGACTTGTTAGAGCAGAAAATTGAAGGCAGTGATGCCAGTCAGGCAAAGGCAACATGTAGGTGGCTCTGATGCTGAGTAAAGCCTTGATGGATTTTATCCAACCAGATGCCAAGGCCTGATGCCTGGGCTCTGGGAAGGGAGCTCCTGTCCCACACATGACTCAGGACTCTTCAAGAGACTGTGGGACATGGGGTGTGTGATGCTGAGTGAAGGACAACAGTACAACACCACCGGGGGGTACAAGAAGGCCCCAAGTTTCCAGGGCCAAGGGGACAACGTACCTTCTCATAGGCCTCAGTGACAGACAACAGCTACAGCCAAGGGGACAAAGACCTTGGCTCTGTCAGGGCCTTCCAGCCTTGCCAGTGCCCTTGGCCGTTGTCTGTCCTACCCTGCCCCATGCCGGTGCCATTTTCCTTGCAGTCTGCAGACACCCAACCTACTTCATCACCACAGTATCTCCCCACCTCTACTGGCATCTGCTTGTCCTCACTGGCTACTCCTTGCAGCACAAAGCCATGGGCTGATCCAGACTCCCTCTGAGTGACCACAGCAGTACCCTTGGAGTGATATTTCTTTCTCCTCATGACCAGGACCTCCCAAATGGCAGATTATGGTTGGTTTCCTTTCTCATACCCCTACCAAAAATGTGCCATCATTTCTGAAAGCAACTTGCAAGCTGTCTGGAGCTACTACTAGACTGTCCCGAGCCTGTGCTTCACCAGGCCTAGGAAGCCCAGGCCTCTCGGCCTCCACACATGATGCCTACCCCTGTCTTGGTAGACCTCCTCTGAACCCTCTTCAGACTTTATGCATTCCCAGCTGCAAGGTCAACATCGTGGCCATGAGGGCAGAAGACCCTGCTGAGAGGGAGAGGAGAGGCAAGGGGGTCTTGATCAGTGGAAGGCATCCATGCTGGAGAGGACACAGTGGTGCTCCAGTCCCCAAGGCACAACGCTGCTCTTAGGAGTTTCCTCTCCTTCTGACCACCTCTCTGCTGTATGGAGCTGTCCCTGGGAGATGTTTCTCTGCCCCCCATCTCTTTGGTGCCAGTGTTCACAGACCCTTCCCCCCCCCCCCCCCCCCCCCCCCCCACATGCTGCACTCAGCTCTGCCCTACGGGCATCTCTTGGTTGTATGGCACTGTCCGAGGGCATCTCTGTGGTTGCAGCATATCAGGGGGAGGCCAGACCTAATCTGACAAGGATGGAAAGAGGAAGCTGGAGTTGTCTGCAGTCTGTCTCTTGTGCAAAAAATTTCTCGTTTCTCTTTTTTTTCCCTTCAGCAATTAGGAAATTGAAAGCACAGCTTCTGAAAAGCTCCCTCCAGAGAGTGTAGTCCCTGCCTTCTTCATCCTCTTGAAAGATCCCTTCAGGACAAGGGTGAGCTGGAACTGCAAGCAGCCCTCAGTTCTGCAGCACCCTGTTCATAGGAGGATGGACCTGGCCTGCTGGGGAAGGACTTGGCTCCTGACTCCAGTGAGCAGACCAAGGACTGTGCGGGTGCTACACCCAGGGAAAGTCTCATCCCTTTGTGACAGCCAAGGACAACAGGATTCTTGTCAGCAGCATACATCTGAAGATGCCCAGCAGCATGCTCCTGACCTTAGCCTCTCTGCAGCTTCTCAAAATTGCTCTCTGATAGCTCAGAGATCCTATGGGAGAGCTGTGCCCTTCTGAGCAGCAGCACTGTGCCTCTAAGGACACCAGAGGGTGGTTGCCCTAAAGGTCAGGACGCTCAATGGGAGAGCCAGATCATTTTCCAGCACCACTGTCTGCACTGCCAGGAACCCCCTGCCTATCTCTGCTGTCATCTATGGGAGGTTTAGGTCAGATATTAGTAAAAACTTCTTTATTTAAAGGGTTGTTAGGCATTGGAATGGACTGCCCAGGGAAGTGGTTGAGTCACCATCCCTGGAGGTCTTTAGAAAGCGTTTAGGTGTAGAGCTTAGTGATATGGTTTAGTGGAGGACTTGCTAGTATTAGGTCAGAGGTTGGACTGATCTTGGAGGTCTCTTCCAACCTAAATGATTCTGTGATCCCCACATCTACACCCTGTCCATGCTCACAGACCCGGTCCTATTGAGCTCATCATCAGCATTTCAATCATCTCATGGAGCAACCTCTTCATATGAGCAGGAGCTAAAGGGCAGATGCACAAACTCTGATGAGCTTGGAAAGGCGATGCTGGTGCTGTCTGGAGGTTGGCATGTAGTGCAGACACTTGCCTGGTAAAGCTCAGAGTAACAGTTTGCATATCTGAGCCCATTCCCTAATTGGGAGAGATGTTTTTACATCGCCACCCAGATGAAACAGAGTAAACTTCAAGCCCAGATCAAGGAAAGCAAACACTCAAACAGGAGGCACCTTCTGTTAACTAGAAGAGTCCCTTCAGAAATGTGCTGGGCACAGCCCCGGGCACCTCAGCTGTGGCTCTGGGTCCAAGTACAGACTTGTGACAAGGAAACATGGTTTATGATGGCTGAGGATTGCATGCATGCAAAAGGTTTGCTTGTGAGCTTAGACATGCTGAGTGTTTTGCAAATCACAGCATAAAGAGCAAAGGAGAGCACCACAAAGAGAGCAAACCCTGCTGTGTCCAAGGCTGGACAGCAGGAAGGGAATTGAGCAGTCTTTCTGGACCTCTCCTGCATTTGGTCAGCTCAATAGCTCTGCATGCTTTGAGGAGATATTGGATAAAGGCACATCCGGAGGTGCCCTACATATACAAGTCTGGTGTCCCTGTGGGCAGCCAAGGACATCCCCCTTCCCCATCTGGCCCTCAGCTGATGCTCAGAAAAGTTCTCCATCAGAGCCTGCAAACACTGGCACACGTCTTAGACCTCCCCTGGCACCTCAGCCATCACCAAACGTCTGTGTGGGACCAGCTGTCCCCCAGGTTGAACAAAGCCCAGGGGCTCAGAGCCCACACAGGGCTCACCTACAGCATGAGGAACCAGGAGATCAAGGATGCCCTCAGGAAACTGATGAAATAAAGTTTTTCAGAAGAAATGAACTTCCCAACTTCTACATTAGACTCATAATGTGGCTCATTAAAGGCACAGCTCCTATTCTAATGTATTTCTGGGTATTGTCATTTCTGGCTTTATTTTGCTTTGGTTTCAGTGTTTATTTCATCTGTGGTTTCATTCTCCTGATGCTGTCCACTAAAATGTCATTAGGATTTTGACATTGTTATGTCACTGTATAACTGGTTGCCTCTTAGCAAGTTGTGGATGCATCTTCCCTGGAAATGTTGAGATCATCAGGCTGGATGGGACTTTGTGCCACATGGTCCAGAGGAAGGTGTCCCTACCCATGACAGGGAGGTTGGAACTAGATGCTCTTTAGAGGTCCCTTCCAACCCAAAACATTCTGTGAGTCTCTGATTCTTCATCCCGTTTCTCATTCAGTGCATGGCTGTCTAGAGGAGTCCAGAGACTCCGTCCATGAGGAGTCTTGGTGAATTTAAACAAAATAAAGGACCCTTCAGTGACTTGTTGGTCTGACATTCCTCTTGTGAGCCCTTTTCTGGGGCTTTCTCTGCCTGTGTGCAGAGGTGGAGGGAGAGTCCCAGCAGAGCAGCAGTAGATAGTAGTCTGAGCAAAGAACAAGGCTTGGTAGACTCATTGCATCGTCCCTAATAAAAGCCCCTGGTAGGCAACACTCCTCTCTTGGGAATGGATCAGGCTGGGAGATGGGTGCCTCAGCACCTCTCACAAGAGAGGGAGGAACTTTCACCTGTCCCTTTACTTGGTTGCAGAGGTTGTTACACGGGGAGTAGATGAGGATGGGATAGTTGGGGCCAGCGTGTTCATTGACACGATGGGTCATAGAATCGTAGAAAGGATCAGGTTGGAAGGGAGCTTAAAGATCATTGATCTTGAACTGCCCTGCCATGGGCAGGGAGGCTTTCCATGAGATTAGGTTGGCAAAGGCCCCATCCAGCCTGGCCTTGAACACCTCCAGGGATGGGGCACCCACAACTTCTCTTGGTAACCTGTTCCAGGGCCTCACTACCCTTACAGTGAAGAATTTCCTCCAAATATCTAATGTAAAAGATGAGAAGACATTCAGAAGTGTCTTCCAACCAGAGTTATTGCATGATTCAATGACTCTCCCTTCGAGGGCTCTTTGAAGATGGAACAGGCAGAGGAAGAAGGAAAAACAAAGCAAAACAAAACAAAAAACATCAAATCAAGCAGAGGCTTAAGTAGGGACGTGAGATAATATGAGAGATGTCCTGATTTTGGCTGGGATAGAGTTCTTTTTATTCATAAAGGCTCACACAATGCTATGTTTTGGATTTAGGATGAAAATAGTGATGATAACAGAGGTCTGTTTTAGTTGTTGCAGGGCAGTGCTCACACAGAGACAAGGACTTTTCTGCTTCTTGTGCTATCCTGCCAGCGAGGAAGATGAGGGTGCAGCAGGAGCTGGGGGGGGACAAGGCCAGGACAGCTGACCCAAACTGACCAAAGGCATATTCCATACGATATGACACCACGGTCAGCAATAAAAGCTGATGGCATTTGTCTTTCCAAGAACCTGTTACACGTGATGAGCCCTGTATTTCCTGGAAGTGGCTGAGCAGCTGCCTGCTGATGGGAAATTCTGAATGAGTTCCTTGTTTTGCTTTGCTTACACACATGGCTTTTGCTTTACCTAGGGAACAGTCTCTATCTCAGTCATTGGTTTGTAACAGCCAGCACAATGTCACCCACATTGGCTCCTCTCCTCCTCAGTCACAAAAGCTAACCCAATCTGTTGTCCATTGCACAGAACAGCTCCATGCATCTGAGCTTCACCTTCACCTTCTCATCCTCCCTGACACTCTCTCTGGCAGAGCCTGCATCCCTCCACTTCAGCACCGCAGGTGGCCAAGATGTGTGATCACACCCCTTAATCCAAATTCCGATGTCCCTTCACCCAAAATCATCACTGTTCTGGGACAAGCCATGAGGCTCCAGCTCGTCCTGGCTGTGCACATTTGGGCTGCAGCACCTCAGGTGTGGCACGGGACTGAGCACAGACTTGTGGCAGGGCAGGAGAGCCCAGGGCTGTGGCGTAGAGCAGGGTCCCTGCTGTGCCCCAGGGGCTGTGAGCATGGGCAGGGAGACAAAGTGACTCCTCTAGACACTGCAGCAAGAGGAGCTGGGATATCAGGACACGCAGCTTTGGGACATCCAGCTGTATCTGTATTTGCCTCCCTGGGGCCAGGGTTAGGGACATTGCCAGAAAGTTTACCAACCTGGTTCACGGAACTTGAGGCTGGGAATGATAGAGTTGAGTCCCTATGGGTTAGGATCAGCGGGAAGGCCAACAAGGGAAGCATCCTGGTTGGGGTCTGTTAGGGGTCTACAGGCAGCTGACAAAAGTTGTGAAATCATCAGTGCTTGTTCTTGTGGGGGACTTCAACTTCCCAGATATATCCTGGAAGCACAACACAGCCCAGAGAAAGCAATCTAGGAGGTTTCTGGAGAGCGTGGAAGATAGCTTCCTGATGCAGCTGGTTAGTGAGCCTACCAGGGGAGGTGCCCCGCTAGACCTTCTCTTCACAAACAGAGAAGGACTGGTGGGAGATGTGGTGGTTGGAAACTGTCTTGGGAAAAGTGACCATGAAATGGTAGAGTCCTCCGTCCTTGGAGAAGCCAGGAAGGGAAACAGTAAAACTGCTGTATAGGATTTCTGGAGGGCCAGCTTTGGACAGTTCAGGACTATGGTTGGCAGAGTCCCTTGAGAGGCATTTCTGAAGGGCAGAGGAGTCCAGGAAGGCTGGGAGCTCTTCAAGAAGGAAATCTTAATGGCACAGGAGCGGTCCGTCCCCACGTGCCCAAAGATGAGCCGGTAGGGAAGACCAGCATGGCTGAACAGAGAACTGTGGCTTGAGATTAGGAGAAAAAAAGAGGTTTTATAATCTTTGGAAAAGAGGGCGGGCCATGCAGGAGGACTATAATGATGTTGCGAAGCAGTGCAGGGACAAAATTAGAAAGGCCAAAGCTCATCTGGAGTTCAGTCTGGCTACTGCCATTAAAGACAACAAAAAATGTTTTTACAAATACATCAGTGCAAAATGGAGGACCAAGGAGAATCTCCATCCTTTGCTGGATGCAGGGGGGGAACTTAGTTACAAAAGTTGAGGAAAAGGCAGAGGTGCTTAATGCCTTCTTTGCCTCAATCTTTAGCGGCAAAACCAGTTGCTCTCTGGATACCCAGTACCCTGAACTGGTGGAAGGGGATGGGGAGCAGAATGTGGCCCTCACTATCCATGAGGAAATAGTTGGCAACCTGCTACAGCACTTGGATGTACGCAAGTCGATGGGGCCAGATGGGATCCACCCAAGGGTACTGAGAGAACTGGCGGAGGAGCTGGCCAAGCCACTTACCATCATTTCTCAACAGTCTTGGCTATCGGGGGAGGTCCCGGTTGACTGGCGGCTAGCAAACGTGATGCCAGTCTACAAGAAGGGCCAGAGGGCGAACCCGGGAAACTACAGGCCTGTCAGTTTGACCTCAGTGCCGGGGAAACTCATGGAGCAGATTATCTTGAGAGTCATCACGCGGCACTTACAGGGCAACCAGGTGATCAGGCCCAGTCAGCATGGGTTTCTGAAAGGCAGGTCCTGCTTGACGAACCTGATCTCCTTCTATGACAAAGTGATGCGCTTGGTGGATGAGGGAAAGGCTGTGGATGTGGTCTACCTTGACTTCAGCAAGGCTTTTGACACCATTTCCCACAGCATTCTCCTCAAGAAACTGGCTGCTTGTGGCTTGGACTCACGTACACTTCGTTGGGTTAAAAACTGGCTGGATAGACAAGCCCAAAGAGTCGTGGTGAATGGGGTTAAATCCAGCTGGAGGTCGGTCACTAGTGGCATTGGCATTGGAATTACTAGTCACAGGTATAACAAAAAAGGAACAACAATGATAAAAGAAAAGAAACAAAAACAAACAACAAAAAAAAAAGTTGGGATTTTTTTGAGTTCCTGGAAACCCATACGAGGCTGATGGGCACATTAGTGATCTTGAACTAGCATTTGTTCCAATATTTTCTGGAGAGCTTTCTTGAGCATCTTGTTCCTCATGCTGTAGATGAGAGGATTCACTGCTGGAGGCACCACCACATAAAGCACAGTCACAAAAAGATCCAGGCATGGGGAGGAGATGGAGGGAGGCTTTAGGTAGGAAAACATGCCAATGCTGACAAACAGGGACACCACAAACAAGTGAGGGAGGCATGTGGAAAAGGCTTTGTGCTGACCCTGCTCAGAGGGGATTCTCAGCACAGCCCTGAAGATCTGAGCATAGGACAGCACAATGAAAACAAAACACCCAAAGGCTAAACATCCACTAACCACAAGAAGCCCAGCTTCCCTGAGGTAGGAGTCTGAGCAGGAGAGCTTGAGGATCTGGGGGATTTCACGGAAGAACTGGTCCACAGCATTGCCTTGGCAGAGAGGAAGAGAAAATGTGTTGGCAGTGTGCAGAAGAGCATTGATGAACCCATAGCCCCAGGCAGCTGCTGCCATGGTGGCACAGGCCCTGGTGCCCAGGAGGGTCCCGTAGTGCAGGGGCTGGCAAATGGCCACGTAGCGGTCATAGGCCATGACCGTGAGGAGACAACACTCTGCTGTGATGAAGAAAGGAAGCAGTAAGATCTGTGCAGCACATCCTGCATAGGAGATGACCCTGGTGTACAACAGGGCATTGGCCATGGCTTTGGGAAGAGTGGTGGAGATGGATCCCAGGTCGAGGAGGGCGAGGTTGAGGAGGAAGAAGTACATGGGGGTGTGGAGGCGGTGGTCGCAGGCTACGGCGGTGAGGATGAAGCCGTTGCCCAGGAGGGCAGCCAGGTAGATGCCCAGGAAGAGCGCGAAGTGCAGGAGCTGCAGCTCCCGCGTGTCTGTGAATGCCAGCAGGAGGAACTCAGTGATGCAGCTGCTGTTGACCATTTGATTTTTCTGACCATGGGCTCCTGTCCAAGGAGGAAAAGTCAATGACAAGTGAGGACAGACACAGACAAATCCAATTCTCACAGCCTCTGTCTTTCCACAAAGAACTTCATCCAACTGCCTGGATGGAGCTCTGAATTATTGTTTCCCGAGGGTACAGTGGGAAGCAGGGAACTCTGCTATGGGCTCTAGAGGAGTCCATTCTGCTTTGCAGCAAGAACATTGGACCCAGCAATGATTAGTGATTTCTGGTTAAATACGTTTATGACATCAAAGACCTTTGCAGTATTGCTGCTCCCAACTCACCAGCCACGCTGTGGGGATTTTGTTTTGTTTCTTTTGTTCCTGTTGCCCTGGTCAAACCTGAGGAGTCTTTTTTTGCAGGTAGACAGCCCTGGCATTTCCACCATCCTGCAAGTGCTATATTGGTATTCCTGGGAGGCAGTGGGACAGAATCTTAGTGCAGAGTGAGGAGAGTCTCTCTCCCCATCTGTCTCGCTATCTACTGCCTTGTGCTGGCAACTCTTTGAGCTCGTTCATGGTCATACTCGGGTGTTCCCCTGAAAGGGAACTAGGAAGTGCTGGGAGCTGTGCAATTTTAAATAGTGTTTCTCCAAAATTCTGCTTAATAGAAAGTGAGCTTCATTGTGAAGCCAAGGACTGCATTGCGAGCCCCACAGGTTAGGAGGGGACTTGGACACCTTGACTGCATGGACACTTCTGCATGGCAGGACCTGCAAGAAGCACGCCTGAGCTGCAGCCGAGCTTCTCTGTCCCCAGAAAACCTGAGAAGGAGAACAGCAGCAGGACAACTGAGTGGAGAGAGAAGGAGAACTGTCACAATGCTCCTGCCAGGGGAGGGATGCAAGGCCATGGAGGGACAGATGGACGTTTGGGAGCATCTACTCTGCTGGGGCTTGGACGGCAGAGGAGTCAGCTTATGCCTTGGTCCCCATGGCCTTAACCAGGAAACCAGGGGGGCTTTTGGGGGGAAAAGCATGTTCATTGAAGGACTGACCGGGAGGTGTCCAAATCCCCCCTCCCATCCTTTGCTTTCAGCACCTAAAGTTTTACTTTCCATCCCCCCAACAAGGGAATCAAGAGTAGAAAACTGAAAGCACAGCACCCTTCCCTTCCAGGCAACGCCTAGAAAGGGGATTAGGGAAGAGCACCCAGCAGAAATGTCACAGAATCATAGAATGGTTTAGGTTGGAAGGACCACATAATTCCACCCCCCGCCATGGGCAGGGACACCTTCCACTAGACCAGGCTGCTCAAAATTCCACCAGCCTGGCCTTGAATGCTCCCAGGGATGGGGCATCAGCAACTTCTCTGTGCAACCTGTTGCTGTGACTCACCACCATCAGAGCAAAGAATTTCTTCCTTATATCTACTCCAAATCTATCCTCTTTTAGTTTAAAGCCACTACTCTTTGCCCTGTCACTACACCCCCTGACAAACTGTCCCTCCTCATATTTCCTGTAGGTCCCCTTTAGGTACTGGAAGGCTGCATTGAGGTCTCCCCAGAACGTTCTTTACAGCAGGCTGAAAAACTCAGCCTGTCTTCATGTGAGAGGTGCTCCAGTCCTCTGAACGTCCTTGTCACCACAGTGAATAACAAATGTGAGTAGAGACACAGAACACCTTGTGGAAGGCAGCAGGACCCTGCCCTGCCTGGGGGGCCCCTTCCACCCACAACTTCTCCCCACAGTGCCCTGGGCACCCTTGCCTGCACCCCCAGCTTCACAGCCCTTTACATGTTTCTACTAAGACCTCCTGGCAGTCCTTCTGAAATACCTGATGGGGTCTGAGCTACACACAGTTCTGTAGACCCTTCCAGGGGCAGATACAGCCCTGTAGCCAGAGGTTTACCATCTCAAGGGTGGTAATGGTTTCTCCTCTAGCGACATCTCAACATCGACCCACTCCAGCCTGCCCCTAACCTCTCTTTCACTCTCTCCTCTCCCCTTCTCACCTGCAGGTAGTGTCCCCAACCCTGCTGTCCTTTGCAGAGGAGCTGCTCCTGGGCAGAGCTTTGCCTCTTAAGAGGTGCCCAGCCCACTTGCCAGGAATTTTCTCTGTCCCAGGAGCCCAGCCCAGCTCATGAGCAGACGCTCAGTCTGCTCCCAGGTCTTTTTAATGACTCCTCTGGTGTGTTTGGTGATGACCCCATGAACCTCAGGCACGGAGAGGAGTTTCAAGAAATCTCTCAAGTCCAAGTCAGATGCAAACTCCCAAATTTCTTGGAGTGTCCCACTGAGGGCCATTACTGACAAAGACTCCCTTGGAGCTCATTAGAGCAGAAAATTGGAGGAAGTGATGACAAGAAGACAAAGGCAATGTTAAAGCGGCCCTGATGCTTAGAAAACGTTGATGTGCTTCACCAAGCATGATGGCCAAGCCTGGACTCCTGGCCCCTGGGAAGGGAGATCCTGTCCCTCACATGTGTCTGTGTGCTCTTACTAGGGCAATATGATATGGGGATGCACATTGCCAAGTGCAAGAGAATTGTATGACACTTTCCTGGTTTGCAGGTGTGGGTGAGGAGGCAATGAGGCCCAAGAGCTTGAAGGCTAAGACGTCGTCTCATAAGGCTCAGTGGCACAGACAGCAGCCATAGAGAAGGAGACAAAGACCTTGGCTCTACTGGGGTTTTTAGCCTTGCCACAGCCCTTGATCCTCTGCACGCCAGGCTGTCCTATGGATTCCCAAACCTGTGCCTCTTTCTCTGTTGGATGTAGACATTCACCCTTCTTTCCCTTCTTGCTCTCACCTGAACATCTTCCTGCCTTTATGGATAATGACTCCGTGCTCCCTGATGGTTCCTTGAAACACAAAACCATGGCTGGATCCAGTCTCCTTCTGGGGGACCTGTTGCACCACAACATTGTCCTTGGAGTAATATTTCTTTCTCATGGACAGTGTCAATCTCCTGAGATAGACTTTGTGGCATTTTTAAGGAGACTGGTTGGCAGAGACCCCTGGGAGGCTGTCCTGGAGGAATGCTGGACACTCTTCAAGAAAGAAATCCTAAAGGCACAGGAGCAGGCTGTTCCCATGTACCAAAAGAACCCGGCGTGGAATAAGACTGGCCTGGCTGAACAGAGAGTTGAGGCTAGATCTCAGGAAGAGAAAGAGGGTTTATGACCTTTGGAAGAAGGGGCAGGTCACTGGAACTCAGTCTGCTATTGCTGTTAAAGAAAATAAAATGTTTGTGGTTTTTTGTTTGTTTGTTGCTTGTTTAATACATAAACAAAACAAGGAGGACTAAGGAGCATCTTCATCTTTTATTGGATGTGGAAGGAAATATAGTGACGAGGGATGAGTAAAAGGCTGAGATGCTTACTGCTGCCTTTGCCTCAGACTTTTGCAGCAACACCAGTTCTCACAGGAGCCTTCAGCTTCACTTGGGGCACAACAACCCCATGCAGCACTACAGGCTGGGGGCAGAGTGGCTGGAAAGCTGCCATTTGGAAAGTCACTTAGGGGGATTTATCAATAGCCAGCTGAACAGGAGCCAGGTGGCCAGAAAGGCCAACAGCCTCCTGGCTTCTATTGGGAATAGTTTGGCCAGCAGGACTAAGGAAGTTCCTCTGTACTTGGCTCTGGGGAGGCCACATCTCGAGTAGTGAATTCAGCTCCAGGGCCCCCAGTGTAAGGACATGACATATTAGGAGGAGTCCAGAGGAGGGACACAAAGATGACCAAGGGGCTGGAGCACCTATTCTATGAAGACAGGCTGTGGGAGCTGGGGTTCTTCAGCCTGGAGAAACGAATATTCCAGGGAGACATCATTGCAGCCTTCCAGTACGTAAAGGGGGCCTACAGGAAAGCTGAGGAGGGACTTTTCATCAACGAGTGTAGTGATAGGACAAGGGGTGATAGTTTTAAACTGAAAAAAGATGGTAGATTTAGATTAGACATTAGAAAAAAGTTCCTTGTTCTGAGGGTGGTGAGGTACTAGAAGAGGTTGCTCAGGGAACTTGTGGATGCCCCATCCCTAGAAGTGTTCAAGGCCAGGCTGGATGGGGCTTTGAGCAACCTGGTCTAGTGAAAGGTGTCCCTTCCCATGGCAGGGGGATAGCATTTCAAATAAATTATATGATCTTTAGGGTCCTTTCCAACCCAAACTATTCCGTAATTCTCTGAGCTCCCTAGTACCCCACTGAGTCAGCTGAATACTGCAAGGGGCTTCTGCGAACAGACTGAGCAGAAACTTGATCAATTATCCTCAACTTGAGCACCTGCTGTCCTTTCATTTGGCAGAAGACCTTCCCCACAAGGCTCCAGGATGACACCCTCACACAGTGCCCTGCCTCTCCACATCGGTCCACCTCAGCTTGCAGTTACCTGCTTATATCTTGGACCACCTCTGGCACCTCAAAGTTTATCAGGAGTTCGTGGCCTCCATTTCCAGTAATTCCAATGGGAGCTAAGACACACAGTTCACACGCAGGTGCCTGTTTTGTGCACACCTGAACCGAGGCAAGACGACTCCAACCTCCAGTGGGTTTGTGGTCAATATGGGAAGTAGCAGAGTCTACAAACGTACAAACCTGCAATAGTGACTCAGCTGACTCCCTTCTCCCATCCTGGTGTCCTGGTTTCAGCTAGGACAGAGAACAGTTTTCTTCCTAGTAGCTGGTGGAATGCTGTGTTTTGGCTTGGGATGAGAAGAGTGCTGATAACACCCCGATGTTTTAATTGTTGCAGAGCAGTGCTTACACCAAGCCAAGGACGTCTCAGCTTCTTGCTCTTTCCTGTCAATGGGCAGGCTGGGGGTGCAGCAAGAGCTGGGAGGGGACAGACCCAGGACAGGTGAGCCAAACTAGCCAAAGTGGTATTCCATACCATCTGACATCATGCTAAACAATATATAGGGGTGGCTAGCCGGGTGGAGGGGGCTGGACTGCTCAGGGTTAGGCTGGGCATCGGTCAGTGGGTGGTGAGCAATTGCATTGTGCATCACTTGTTTGTACACATTATTAGTAGTAGTACTATTATTATTATTGTTATTATTTTCCTGTCTTAATAAACTGTCTTTATCTCAACTCATGGGCTTTACTTTCCCATTTCTCTCCCCCGTCCCAGAGAGGGAGGGAGGAGGGTGAGCGAATGGCTGTGTGGTGTTTAGCTGCTGGCCAGGTTAAACCACTACAAGTATTATTTGCATAGTAATACAGATACACTTTGGATAGTATGAGAAAAAAGCTACAAGTTAGTCTTTCCACAATTTTGACTTTACTTTATTCAGAAGAGGATGCTGTTATATCCCCAGCATCATATATCTGATTACCATATTCTAGGCAGACAAAACTTGGCAACCACCAACATCAGGAGATTAATACACCACATATTTCAGTCAGCTTTTCAAACACTGGATTGTCTAGGCATACTCTCTTCTAAATTTGCAGTGGTTTGGAGAAAAAAGTACCCAATTACTAAGCATCTTCTGCAACTGCTTGATCCCCATGCTGGATATAGCTCGTTTACTTTACTCCAATCCAGTGAATAATGAAACAAAATGGCATACACAAATCATCTGGCAGGGCGACACACTTCCAGTTAGCATCCAGAGCCATCTGGACCCATGCTAAGAGAAACAGTAGTTTACAGCCTTGACATCTTCTGAAGCAAGAATGCTAGAATGCATGGAAATGGAAATGGTGAAAAGCTGCAATGCTTAAGTTCAGACTGCACATTAGGAAAAAATTCTTTACTGTGGGGTGATCAAACCCTGGAACAGGCATCCTTGAGGGGTGGTTGACACCCCATAACTTCCAGTGTTCCAGAGGCATTTGGGCAATGCCCTCAAGAATATGCTTTAAATTTTGATTATCCTTGAAGAGGTCAGACAGTTGGACTCAATCTTTGAAGGTCCCTTCCAACTGAACTATCTTATTCTAGGAAAACTCGCTTCCAGCTCTCTCAAGATAGTAGCAGCATCATTTCTAACAAAAAGCTTGGCCAGATGATTGTACCCATTTTGTTCATTGCTAAAGGAGAAAAGAAATATCCATTAGGCAACTGTCACTTTGCACAGAAATACTGTTTCCATAGTATTTTGGTTTATCTTACACAATAAAACATTAGCCTTGTTTATAATTTAATAATCCAAAATATTTTTTTTGTGAAATAACACTCAGGAGTGTGTTACATCAAGGGGAACTCATTCATTTCTGAACAAGCAGTTTTCTCTTCAGAAATATTGGTACAGAATTTAACTAATCAAGACTGAAGATCGTGGTTTTGGTGTATGTGTCAGAACACAGTACGGTTACATGCAAGATGACTATCTACCAGGTTATCATCTTTTATTTTCTGTAGGTCTCCCATGTAGGAGTAAGACAGCAAAGAGGACACAGTGACCTTACCAGTTAGTACTCCAGTGATTCATCAAGACTTAACATTTTGTCATTTTTTTTTACCATATAATTCACATTCTCCATGCCATCATCTGGTTGTAGCTACTTCACTAGTGCAGGACTTACAGGAGCACTTCTTTTTTTCCAGGTAGGAAGCAGAATGGTTAAATGATGAAATGCTTCCTGAAAATGTTACAGTTGTCAGCCAGGAAGTCTGTGGCTCTTTTCCTGTAGGGTCATGTCACTTGCCAGCACTACATCATGCTAGGTGGAATGCCAGACTAGACTTCAATTACGTTGCCCCAAACAGTACCCATTTGTATTAAAAACATTTCTGAGGCAGTGTATATACAGTGGTGTTACTCTCCTGTTGTGGTTTAACCTGGCAAGCTGCTAAGCAGCACGCAGCCATTCGCTCATTCTCCCACTCTCCCAGTGGGATGGGGGAGAAAATTGGGAAAACAACAAAGTTAGAACTTGTGGGTTGAAATAAAGACAGTTGAATGGTTCCTTAAAGGGAGGAAAACCAATAACAACTACAATTATAATATATCTACAAAAGGCATGATGCACAATTGTGGTGTAATTGCCTGAAGTAACTAGGAAAATAAAACTAACGTTCACATTTTTAAGGAAAAGGTACAGCTTTGAAGAGGCTTTCAGGGTAGGGCATAACTGCATTATCTGAGTGTTCCCTAGGCTCCCAACCTTAGATGCTATCGCACTGAGGAAACTTGGTGTGCTAGCTCTAAGGAACACCACGGAGCGTGGAGTGGAGTGGAGACACCACGGCTAGGCTCTGTAATCAGATGGGGCCTCAGTTGTTCTTGTGCACAAAGCTGCACTTTTTGCCACCCTGAGCCAAAGACCTGTCATGTTTTGACAAATGCTGTACCCTAGTGTACTTTTTGCTCATTATAATATCATTATAATACCAAAACACACCTCCATCCCAAGAGCTACCCGCCTCCAAGGTGCGACCACCCCTCACTGAGCATGCGCCCTGAATTTCTCGGAGCCTATTACTTTAAACGGAGATGGGAAAACCTTACACCAATCATAACTAATATATGCTTGACTAGAGCCACTCAAGCTCCACCTAAAAGATAGAAAATAATATAAATTGGCCCAAGAGAGAGGGGATGTTAGGGAAGATACCACCGTCAGGGGAGATACCATCCCGAGGAAATCCAACATCCTTAGGACCTCCTGACTCCTGGGATCAGTCGACAGGCTGAGCCTCTCTTCCCCCCCCCCCCATTGGGACGCCTTTGGGTGAGATCTGAATACTTGCTTATAAATCTCTATAGAGTCTTTAATCCTTTTAACGTGTTTATTTCTAGGCTGCGCACCTGTAACACCTGTAACGTCTATAACATCTATAACAACTATAACATCTGTAACATCTATAACATCTAACACATCTGTAACATCTATAACACCTGTGTATTTCATGCATACTATCTTGCTTTTGCAGACAGTCACTATCACCGGCAATCCAAAAGAACCTGATTATCTGTTGCTGTAATAAACCATACTTGATTGCATTGTGATAGCTCTCATTAAATGCAACTAGGGTGAGGGTGGTTATCCGTGATAGTTCAGTGTTCTGAATCTAACCAGACCCCCAGACGGTTAATGCATTTTTGGTGAATGTCTGAACGGACCCCCAGACAGTTAATACGTTTTTGGTGAATGTCCGAATGGACCCCCAGACCGTTAATGCGTTTTTGGTGAATGTCTGACTAGACCCCCAGGCGGTTAATGTGTTTTTGGTGAACGTCCGACTGGTTCAGTACTCTGAATCCAACCGGGCCTGTAACGGTTAATCAGCTATACCCCTTAACGCGACAACAATGCAATTGCTTAACATCCACCAATTGATACCCTGCCAGGCCCCAAACAGCACCTCTCCATCCATGGGCAACCCCCAAAGTTTTGTTGTTCTGCATGATGCCAGACGGAATGGGACATCCCTTGGGCCAGTTTGGGTCTCCTGTTCTGTGTGGTGTTTAGCTGCCGGCTTGGCACCCAGTGTGGGGCTTCTTCAGCATGACCCACCTCCTCCTCTGATGATATCCCAAGGTATTTGCCTTCTGGCCAGTCCATAATCACTTCCAAGATTCCTGGGCCACTGGGGTTTCCTATTCGAGCCCACTGAGTAATCAGTGCAACTCACTTGCTCCATGTAGCATCAGTTGCATGATGCGTAGAGGGGACCCTTCCCTTGAACATCCAGCCTAGTACCGGCAATCGGGGTGCTAGGAGGAGCTGCACTTCAGTACCGACCACCTCCGAAGCAGATCGAACTCCTTCATATGCTGCCAATATCTCCTTTTCAGTTGGAGTATAGCGGGCCTCAGATCCTCTCTATCCCCGACTCCAAAACCCCAGGGGCCGACCTCGAGTTTCCCCAGGTTCTTTCTGCCAGAGGCTCCAGGTGGGGCCGTTCTCCCCGGCTGCAGTGTAGAGCACATTCTTTACATCTGGTCCTGTTCGAACTGGCCCAAGGGCTACTGCATGGACTATTTCCTGCTTGATTTGTTCAAAGGCTTGTCCTTGCTCAGGGCCCCATTCAGACTCATTCTTCTAGTAACTGGTTGTACAGTAAACCACAACAACTGGGTAAAGGAGATGGCTGCCTGTCACTGTCTCACAATGGGACAAGAAAAGCTCCAGGGACACCTCAAGCAAGTGCGGGGGGAGCAGGGAGGGGAAAGAAAATGATGCCTTGGGCTGGGCAGCTGATCTCAGCCAGGCTCCTGGGACAGAGGCAGTTCCCGGCAAGCTGGCAGCTCCGCAGAGACAGCTCTGCCCAGGAGCAGCTCCTCTGCACATTGCAGCAGGGCTAGGGACACTGCCTGCAGGGGGCAATGGAAGAGAAGACAGACAGAGATTAAAAGCTTTCTGAACTTGGAATGCAATTTAGAGTTCATTGTGGGAGGAACCTTGACACCCACTCACACTGTAAGTCTCCTGCTGCAGGGCAATAGGGATGCAGTGTACAGACAGATGCCCTAAATTTGCACTTCCCAGAGATTATGGATCTACTCGGAGCTTCAGCTCACCCTCAGCATGTTTTCAAGAGGACTTTTCGTAAGTATGATCGAGGCAGCCTTTCCTGCTTGACTCTGTGCTTCCCTTGTAGCTGCACTTTCAGTTTTCACTCGTTTGTCTTGATGGGAACCAAAATAGAGCTGAGAGGTTTAGAAAAGGGGCCGAGGCTCCTACACCGCCATCCTGAGGACAACAAAGAATATTGGGAGAAGCCTTCACCCCTCACCAACCTGGAAATAACACCAGCATCACCTTCCCAGTTTCATCAGGGCTCGTCTGACCTGCTGTTTAGTGCCTGCAAGCATGAAGCCGGCCCTGTGCAGTGCCCTGTCCCGGGGAGGTACCTGCAGGGCAGAGCTGAATATGCAGCACGTAGGATGGGGTCTGGGAGCTTCGACAGGGAGCTGAGATGGTGGCAGGGAAACAGATCCTGGCAGGGACAGTGCCAGGCAGCAGCATGGGTGGGCAGTGGGAAGGAACTAGTGTCAGAACTGCTGGGAAGGGGAGAATTTAGCTGCTGCCTGTCACCCACCTCCTGCAGTACAGCCCCCTTGCTCTGAGCAAGCCCCCAGCTCTCCTCTCCCAGCCAAAAAAGCCTCTGCTCTCACAGCTGGGGCTTCCAGGGCAGGAGCAGCCCCAGCTCCAGCACAGCAGAGGTGCCTCTCTCCTGATACATGCTCTCAGAGAAGTCAGGCTTGTTGTGCTTAGTGCCTCTTTTGCTTTGGCATGTTTTCTCTTCATTGTGCTGTCCTATGTGCAGATCTTCAGGGCCGTGCTCAGGATCCCCTCGCAGCAGGGACGGCACAAAGCCTTTTCCACGTGCCTCCCTCACCTGGTTGTTGTCTCCCTCTTTATCAGTAGCATTGTGTTTGCAAACCCAAAGCCCCCCTCCACCTCCTGCCCATCCCAAGATCTGGTGGTGTCATTTCTGTACTCAGTGGTGCCTCCAGCACTGAACCCTCTCATCTACAGCATAAGGAACCAAGAGATCAGGGATGGCATTAGGCAAGTGATGCCATAGACATTTTTGTAAGAGCTAAAGCTGCCCATCTGTCCCCAGCAATTGTTCCCTGCAAATGCCACACTGTGCCAGAGCTTCATTTAATCACTGTATTACTGTTTTATTTCTCCTTATCATTTTCCCACATAAATGATTGGATTTGTCTCACTACATCTGAGGAATGGACCTGCTCCTTTGCACCTGGAAGCCATGGAAAAGTCTGTCTAACATGGGCTCAGACCTGTCTTTTTGTCCCATCTCTGTAGTAAAATGGGCTCCCTTGTGTGCATTGATCTGGGTTCTTCTTCCAAAGGTGGTGCCAAAACTAGTGAGACCCCAAAAAAGCCTTTTTATCCTTCTATTTGGGAGCACAAAACTCATTGTCTCGTCATGACCTGCTAGACACAGGTTTGGATTTAGGATTGATGTGATGGTTACTAGTGGCAGTGGATATGGTGAGTGCCACTGGGGGACATATCCAGGATTTCCCCAAATGGCATGGAAGACACCTGTCCATCAGGAGGACACTATGGGAAAAGAGGGAATCTGCAGGGGACACGTGCCTCAGGTGGGCAGTGAATGGCTCTCCACGTAGTGAGAGACCACTCCAGGTGTGCTCACTTCTAGGAATATCACTTGATCCAGGTATCCACAGGCAAGTGGCGACCCAGCAGAGGGATGGGAGGCTGGAGAGGGATTCACATCACTCTCATTGGTGTATCGCTGCCTGGATCGAGAGGCATGTCTGGAATATCTAATGCCCTCGGTAAGGCTCCAAAGTCCCTCCAAGCACTTTTCACCTCCAGAGAGCCCTGGTGGGCTCTGTGAGCAGTAGTGGTACCCACCTGGCTAGGTCAGCTTCCCAGCCTGAAGAGTACAGCCAGTGTAGGTTCACCGCAGGGTCCTTCTGCTGTCCAGAGGGTGCTGCATGGCACAGGCTACTCACAGCTCCACATCACCACCCTCAGAACATTTATGAGTGCATTTTTGAAGAAGATCGAGGCACCGTGTACCTGAAAGGCAAGGAGAGAGCGCTTTTTGTTTTCTACTGCTGGCTGGTGAGGGGAGAATTTTGAGATGGGAACTCTCAATTCCGAACAAGGTACTGAAACTCCAGACCTCTTCCACAGAGAGGTGAAAAAAATCTGGAAGTATCCCAAGAAGACACCCAAGCTTTAGAGAACCTATAAAAACTTTCCAGGTTTAGCAGGGTTGCTCTCACCTGCTGCATAACTCCTGCATAAACAGCAATGTTCCTGCGCCATGCCCTGCTCCTAGGGGTGTCTGCAGGGCAGAGCTGAGCACACAGAGGGTGGGATGGGGTCTGGGAGCACAGGCAGGGAGCAAACGTGGGCACAGAGACACAGCTCCCAGCAGGGGCAGCTCCAGGGAGTGGGAAGGAGCAGCTCCCAGAAATGCTGGGGTATTGGGACTGAGGCACCTCCCTGTCATCCTCTGCAGTCCAAACACCATCCCTGGAGCAAACCCTGGTCTCCTTTCCAAGCCATCACAACTTCTGCTATTAAGGCCGTGGGGATGGGGTCATGAATTCATTGCTTCACAACCTAAGAAATAACAGAAATTTCCAATGCTTGACTGTCTCTCCCTGTCCTGGCTTTCTTTGCCATTGTCATATTACTCCATGGAACCCTTTGAGTCCTTGCTGCTCATTTGCTTACCACTATACTAGCTGGGCTAAGGGAACTGGGAGTTCAGCTGATGTTCAAAACCCAACGCTGTTGGTCTTCCAAGGCTGCAGGCCCTCCTCCCTGCCAAGAAAATAAATAAATAAATAAATAAATAAATAAAATGGCAAAGCTGATCTGGACACTGAGAGCCCATCAGTGGACTGGCTGCCCTGCCCTTGGGAATGGAGAACACACACTCTCTAGATTCGCACACTCATATTCACAGATCCTCTGAGCATCACCATGGATGTTTGTGTCTTCTTCAGGCTCCTTCCAAGCTCCCAGACCCTCTGCAGCAACCCTGCAGCACACAGGGTGTGAGGTGGGGTGGTTGGCATCACCAGAGGATCAACATTCAGGGCTGGGACTGGTGGTGCAGCCTCAGTGCCAGGCTTGAGTACAGAGAGTTAGTTGCTGCAGAAGAAACTGTAGAAGGGTCCTTCCCTTCATTTTTCACCTCATTTCAACTTTGCAATTTCCTGTTTCATTTTTACATTCTGAGCTATGGCCGATTCACAGCAAACTGCTGGAAGGAGCTGAAACGGTACCCAAACGGACATCTCCGAGAAGACCGCCCTTGCACATGTTCACTTCGAAGCAAAAGCTTTCAGAGCATGCTAGAATCATGAAATCACTTAGGTTGGAGAAGGCCTCTGAGATCATTAGGTCCAACCATTAACCATGCACCCATTAATCCTTAACTAGGAGCCTTCTCTCCTTCGCCTTCTGGCCACAGACAAATCTGAGGGAGGACGAAGCTGAGGCCTGTACATGGAAAGGACACAAGGTGAGGCTTGGGTGTCCCTGAGAAGACAGAGCTTCAACACCCCCAGAGGGGACTCCGGAGCTCGAGCCGAGCTCTCAGCACTCTCTCCCACAGCCTACTGTCATGCTGCTCCGCAAAGGAGCCCCACGGGAGGAGAGGGCCACCCTCAAGTGAGGTTTTGCAAATGGTGCTGGCAGCGCCTCGGGTCTCCCCTCTGGTTGCAGTCCCTCATGCCAGCATGTGGCAATCCCAGCCCTGACTACAAAGAGCTGGGTACATCTCCGTGTGCCCCTTGAGGAGAGCTGAGCCATGGGAGCGTTGGCATGGGGCACCCTGGCCAAAATCGGCCATCCGGGCAGTGTCAGGACCTGAGGAGGGCTGGCTGTGGGGAGCCTGGGCTCCGCCCAGGATCAGGAAGGGCCCGGGCCTGTGTGTGGCTGTGGCACAGCCAGTTTGAACAGGGGGGTTCTCGGCTGAGCGCTGTGCAGGGTCAGTGGCGCGCTCACAGCCCTTCTGCCTGCTCCTGCTGTGCTGCTCCCCAGCTCCCTTCCCCTGCCTTCCCTGCATGGCGGGCACAGGCTGGCTGACCCCCAGCACCGAGGACCCTCAGGGGTACTTCTCGATCATTCACAAAGTCCTGCTGTGGGTTCCTGGGTTTTGTTGTGTGGTGTGAGCATGCAGAGGAAGGATATTTTGGGAGTGGTAGTTTCATGAGTGTTTTACTGGTAGCGCCTTAAAGAATCCATACTGTTTTACATATAGATAAATGATGATAAGTAGAGACTTACTTTACTGGTGGTAATGTTGTAGTAACTTGTAATATGTAATATTTCTTTACTGCTAGCAGTTTGTAGTAATTTGTTATTAGGGAATTCACAGAACCAAAGCAACAAAATTTCCATGTCCTTGCGTATTACAGTATCCTGCAAACTCACTGACATGATCTTTACACACCTGTGGGTCATCTAACCATCACAGGTCCTGATGTTTAGAGTTTCATGATGCCTTTGGGATTTTCCTCAGAGCTGCAGGATCAACCACAGATCTGGGGCTTGATGACAGTCCTTTTCTGCAGAGAACAAACCCAACCCACAGGGGCTGGACTGTTCAGGCTGGCAAATAGCATGAACTTAGCTTTTTCTGCTCAGGTTTGCTCCTCCTTCACACACACCCTGGCCTGTGGCTCCTTGATAGGGAAGAACTCCTCACAGACAATGACATAGGCAAAGCAGAGACGCTTAACGCCTTCTTTGCCTCTGTCTTCAATGCCGATGATGGGCTTCGGGACCCAGGGTGCCCTGAGCTGGAGGACGGGGACGGTGGGGATGACAAACTCCCAACCGACCCTGAATGTGTGCGGGATTTGCTACTCCACCTGGATCCCTACAAGTCCATGGGTCCGGATGGGATTCATCCCCGGGTGCTGAAAGAGCTGGCGGACGTCATCGCGGAACCTCTCTCAATTATTTTTCAACGATCCTGGGAATCTGGAGAGGTCCCGGTAGACTGGAAGCTGGCAAATGTTGTGCCGATTTTCAAGAAGGGTCAGAAAGAAGACCCTAGCAATTACAGGCCTGTCAGTCTCACATCAGTGCCTGGTAAAATCATGGAGAAGATGGTTCTCGAACTTATTGAGGTGCACCTGGGGGACAAAGCAGTCATTGGTCCCAGCCAGCATGGGTTTGTGAAGGGTAGGTCCTGCCTAACTAACCTGATTTCCTTTTATGATAAGATCACCCGTATGGTGGACCAAGGGAAACCAGCTGATGTGATTTTTTTGGACTTCAGCAAGGCTTTTGACACGGTTTCCCATAGGATCCTACTGGACAAAATGTCCACCATACAGCTAAATAAAAACATCATACGATGGGTGAGCAATTGGCTAACGGGCAGGGCCCAAAGGGTTATGGTAAATGGGGCTGCGTCAGGCTGGCGGGTGGTCACCAGTGGGGTCCCTCAAGGCTCCATTTTAGGGCCGGTACTTTTCAATATTTTTATAAACGATCTGGATGAAGGAATAGAAGGTATTTTGAGCAAGTTTGCTGATGACACCAAACTTGGAGGAGTTGTGGACTCTGTTGAGGGTGGAAAGGCCTTGCAGAGGGATCTGGATAGGTTGGAGAGCTGGGCGATCACCAACCCCATGAAGTTCAATAAGAGCAAGTGCCGGGTCCTGCACCTGGGACGGGGAAACCCCGGCTGCACGTACAGACTGGGCGATGAGACGCTGGAGAGCAGCCTAGAAGCGAGGGATCTGGGGGTCGTGGTAGACAGCAAGCTGAATATGAGCCAGCAGTGTGCCCTGGCAGCCAGGAGGGCCAACCGTGTCCTGGGGTGCATCAAGCACGGCATCGCTGGTAGGTCAAGGGAGGTGATTGTCCCGCTCTACTCTGCGCTGGTGCGGCCCCACCTCGAGTACTGTGTGCAGTTCTGGGCACCACAGTATAAAAAGGACATGAAACTGTTGGAGAGTGTCCAGAGGAGGGCTACGAAGATGGTGAAAGGCCTGGAGGGGAAGACGTACGAGGAACGGCTGAGGGCACTGGGCCTGTTCAGCCTGGAGAAGAGGAGGCTGAGGGGAGACCTCATCGCAGTCTACAACTTCCTCGTAAGGGGGTGTCAAGAGGCAGGAGACCTTTTCTCCATTAACACCAGCGACAGGACCCGTGGGAACGGGGTTAAGCTGAGGCAGGGGAAATTTAGGCTTGACATCAGGAGGGGGTTCTTCACAGAGAGGGTGGTTGCACACTGGAACGGGCTCCCCAGGGAAGTGGTCACTGCACCGAGCCTGTCTGAATTTAAGAAGAGATTGGACTGTGCACTTAGTCACATGGTCTGAACTTTTGGGTAGACCTGTGCGGTGTCAAGAGTTGGACTTGATGATCCTTAAGGGTCCCTTCCAACTCAGGATATTCTATGATTCTATGATTCTAACTGCTGCAGGTGCCACACTAAAGGAGAAATATTCCACCTGTGCGAGGGATGGGTTGGTGGAGAAGTGGTTGTTGGGGATGAGCCCTGGGTTCTTTCCGCCATTCACCACTAAGGGAGGCTTGAGTCTGCAATTCAGTGTTTACAAGGCCCATAGGTGCCTGCAGTCCTGTATTCTGAAGACCCACCCTCCCTACATCATGTTTACACCTTAGTTCTCTGAGTTCGGGCTCAACATTTCTAGGGACTGGGCGCCCTGCAGTGGAAGGCTGCATTGCATACCCTGTTCTGGTTGCGGGTGTTTTTGCCAAGTGAGCAGCTTAGGCAGAATCTCCAGCTATGCCCACCTGTGCACAGCTGCTGACTGGCTGGTGCCTCCCCCTGTCCCACCAGCATGGGGTGAGGAGAGATCCAAAACACACTGGGGAAAGAGAGAGGCGCATCAGCTCCACCAGTCCCTCCTCTGCAGGTCTGTGCCTGACCCCAGCAGCTCTGGGTTTGGTGAGCTGAGATGGTTCAGCAGTGGCAGTGGAGGGAGAAAGACATAGAGGCATAGTCAGGGATAAATTGGAAATGGGTTATGAAGAGATATTGGCAGCTAATAGCTACTGGAAGACTGAACCAACTTTTTCAGTGCATCCTTGAGCTCCTGGTTCCTCATGCTGTAAATGAGGGGGTTCAGTGTTGGGGGCACCACTGAGTAAAGAACTGCCACCACCAGATCCAGAGCTGGGCAGGAAATGGAGGAGGGCTTCAGGTAGGAAAATATGGCAGTGCCGACAGTCAGAGAGACCACGGCCCAGTGAGGGAAACATGTGGAAAAGGCTTTGTGCCGTCCCTGCTGAGAGGGGATCCTCAGCACAGCCCTAAAGATCTGAGCATAGGACAGCACAATGAATACAAAACATCCAATACCTAAACAGAAGCTAAATGTGATGAGCCCAACTTCCTGGAGGTAGTCTGATTCAGAGCAGGAGAGCCTGAGGATCTGGGGAGCTTCACAGAAGAACTGGTTCACAGCATTACCTTGGCAGAGCGCTAATGAAAACGTACTGGCAGTGAGCAGGACAGCAGTGAGAACCCCACTGCCCCAGGCAGCTGCTGCCATGCTGGCACAGGTTCTGCTGCCCAGGAGGTTCCCATAGTGCAGAGGCTGGCAAATGGCCATGTAGCGGTCATAGGCCATGATGGTGAGGACAGAATACTCTGCTGACATAAAAGAGACAAACAGAAAGACCTGTGCAGCACAACCTGAGTAGGAAATGGCCCTGTTGTCCCACAGGGAATTGGCCATAGCTTTGGGGACAGTGGTAGAGATGCAGCCCAGGTCGAGGAGGGCAAGGTTGAGGAGGAAGAAGTACATGGGGGTGTGGAGGCGGTGGTTGCAGGCTATGGCGGTGAGGATGAGGCCGTTGCCCAGGAGGACAGCCAGGTAGATGCCCAGGAAGAGCGTGAAGTGCAGGAGCTCCAGCTCCCGCGTGTCTGCGAAAGCCAGCAGGAGGAACTCAGTGATAGAGCTGCTGTTTGACATTTGCCACCTATGGGCAAAGTACCTGTGCAGGGAAGAAAAAAACGTGACAATTTTAGAACAGTCTTCAAGTAAATTCATTTCTCAAAAAGTCTCCACTAGCTATGAACACCCCCTTTTAATTTTCTGTGGTTCCTTCCTTCGCCTCTGTGTCTAGAGCTCTGGTTTTTGCTGCTCTTGTGTGCCATGAGGAGCAGGTCTTCTGCCCTCTGAGTCCAAAGGAGTCAGCCTTGCTCTGCAGCAGTGGGTTGATGGAAACGTAGGGAAAGGGGTCAGTCCTGATGTTCACATTTGTCAGATGAAGCCATCCCTAACACAGACATGCTCATTTACTTCTGCACTCCAGGTGCTAGGGAATGGGGATGGAAACAGGCAGTTTGTGTGAATAGTGTTTTTTTTTTTTTTTTTTTTTTTAAATGTTACCCCTATCTCACCAGGGGACTGTACTTGCATGTCTAAACCTTCAGCATTTCTGCTGCTCTCAGGGAGAAGAGAGTGAGCCCTGAGAGGCAGAAGGATTGCCCATGGCTCAGTGTACAGTGAGGGAGCTGCTCTGTCCCTGTAGCTCATTGTCAGCTGCCCTGAGGTTCATATTTGTGAGACAAAGTGTGATGACACTCATCTGTTACCCCAGAAGAAAGGAGACACTGCTGTGAGAAAAGGGATCCACAGCAGATCACTAAACATCTCAGCCTTTTTCAATCATGTTTCATTTAAGCATCTGAACAACATTTCACTGCTTGTAGCATCTCTATGCTTCTCCATGGGTTTATCACAGAATCACAGAATTTCTAGGTTGGAAGAGACCTCAAGATCATCGAGTCCAACCTCTGACCTAACACTAACAGTCCCCACTAAACCATATCCCTAAGCTCTACATCTAAACGTCTTTTAAAGACTTCCAGGGATGGTGACTCCACCACCTCCCTGGGCAGCCTGTTCCAGTGTCTAACAATCCTTTCAGTAAAGAAGTTCTTCCTAACATCTAACCTAAAACTCCCCTGGCGCAACTTAAGCCCATTCCCCCTCGTCCTGTCACCAGGCACGTGGGAGAACAGGCCAACCCCCACCTCACTACAGCCTCCTTTAAGGTATCTGTAGAGAGCGATATCAGATAACACAAAGATGCTGAGAGTTATAGGTGTATTCTGGAGGGCATCTCACAGCTCAGAAGGATACCCTCAGTGTCCAAATGATGGCATCTTGCTATGGGAGTGTTAAGCTCATTCTCCAGCCTGACAGACAGCATTGCCCAGACCCCCACATGTTAGAAGAAAGCTGGGGCACCTCATTCCCAAGGAGGTATCTGCATGGGAGTATCCCTTAAGTAAGTGTGTGAGCTTGCAGCTGAAGCCCCCCCTTCCCAGATAACCCAACAGAAGTACCTAGAACAGCAGCAGCAAAAGGCCAGCAGAGTCAGCTGGGCATTCAGGAAAGCCTTTCCCTCCCCCAGTTGTGCAAACCACCTCTCAAGCAGTGACAGTGCAGGGCAGTCACCCTCAGCCCTGTGCTGTGCAACAGGAAATGGACACCTGGCAGGAGAGATGCACTTTGCCTCCTCTGCTGGTTTGGTGGGCAAGGAAGTGGCTGGCTCAGGCTCTGAATGCCACAGCTATGAGGGCAGGGGCTCTGCTGGGTGGGAGGGGAGTTATGAATGGGGATAATTAACGAATGCACCTGCACTGCAAGTGATGGCCTGGGGTGCCTATACCTCACCTGCTACCCATTTTTTTTTCCATGGCAGCTCCCTCTCACTCACTGCCCATATCTCTGCTGCCTTCAACTGTCCCTGCCAGGAAATGTTTCACTGTCCCCAGATCTTCTTCCTGTCTGTGCTCACATCCTTGCTGCTGTGCATCCTTCTCTGCCCTGCAGCCTCTGTGTGTGTGCAGGAACTAAAGAGCAGGTCACAAAAGCCCTGATAAGTCGAAAAGTGATTGTGGAGCTGTCTGTCAGGTGACGGGTGGTGGGGACCATTGCTGAGATTCCTCATAAGTCTCAGAGTCTCAGCTTCTTTTGGGAGTCTCAGCCCCTTTTGCAACCTGGCAGTTGTTTCCTCTTCCCACCCAGCTGAGAACCAGAAAAAAGTGGAAGTACAGACTCAGGAAAGCACAAACTCAAGCAGCAAGCCCCCACCTTGATTGAACATGGGAAAAGTTCCCTGGGAAATACCTGGGGGTGCTTTGGAGCTGTGAGCAACCTGACACAGGCAGTAGCCTCTGGGCACCAGCAGGACCCTGCCCTGTCTGGCCAAGGGGACTCCTTCCAACCACAGCTTCTCCCTGCAGCCCCTGGGCAGCTCCCTTGGCAGCTCCCTTGGCTAAGCCTGGCAGGTGGCAGAGGTCCTGCCCCAGCACACAGTCCCTGGGGCACAGCAGGGACCCTGCCCTGCACCACAGCCCTGGGCACCCCTGCCTGCTTCACAGTCCTTTGCACTTTTTCAGTTAAAGCCTCTGGAATGGGTATTCTTCTAAAACATTTTATGGGCTGTGGGCTATGCTGCCTTTGTGGGACCCTTATAGGCACTGCAGCATTGCTCTGCAGCCAGGGACTTACCGGCTCAAGAGCTGCAGTGTTTCTCCTCCAGAATGCTCTCTTCATCCTCCCACTCCAGGCTGCCTTTAACATCTCTCTGCCTCCCTCTCCTTTCCATATGCCCTGCAGGCAGTGCCCCCAGCCCTGCTGTGCTGTGCAGAAGAGCTGATCGAGGGCAGATCTGTCTCTCTGCAGCACTTCCCTCTTGACAAATCCCCAGGAGCCCAGCCCAGCTCAGCAGCAGAGGCCCAGCCCAAGGCATCACTTTCTCTGACCGTCTTGGCTCCCTGGAGCTGCTCCTTGGGCTCCTGTGGAGCCAACCTGGAAACAGGATGAAGAAATCTCTTGTGTTCCCTCCACCAGCTGGGGAGAGGCTATTCTTGCCAGCAGTGTCATTGCTTATATCACAGAAAAGGATAGGTTTTTAATTGTCTTTCATAGAATCATAGAATGATTTAGGTTGGAAGAAATCTTAAAAATCACCTAATTCCAACTCCCATGCCATCGCAGGGACACCTTCTGCTAGACCAGGTTCCCAAGAACCCCTTCTAACCTGGCCTTGAACATGTTCTAGGACCTCACCACTCTCATAGTGAAAAATTGTTTACTAATATTTAATCTAAACTTACACTTTTTAAGTTTAAAACCATTACCCTTGTCCTAACACGACACTCCCAGATGAAGAGACCCTTCCCAGATTTCTTGCAGAGCCTCCTTTAAGTACTGGAAGGCTGCTATAAGGTCTCCCCAGAGTCCTCTCTTCTCCAGGCTGAACAACCCCAGCTCCCTCAGCCTGTCTTTGTATACGAGAGGTGCTCCAACCCCTTGGTCATTCTTGTGGCCCTCCTCTGGACCCACTCAAACAGCCCCCTCAAGAGCCAGCAGGCGGGGGGTGGAGACATCACCAGGATGGGGATGGGACATTACCAGGGCAGCTGACTTAAAGCAACCAAAGGGATAGTCCATACCATATGATGTCACACTCAACAATAGCATGGGGGAAAGGAGTGTGTGGGGGTTGGCTCTTGTTATGAAAGTGTCTGTCCTCCCAAAGATCTGCTATGTGTATTGAGGCCCTGCTACCTGGGAAATGGCCAAACATCGCTCATCGATGGAAAGTAGAGAGTAATTTCTTTTCTCTTTCTCTGTGCTTCCTCACAGTGTTTTGTTTTGCTTTGTTTTTTACTTTTTTTTTTTTTTTTTTTCCTCATTAAACCCTTTTTCAGCGAATGTGGTTGTGGTGAAGTTCAACTGCCCACCTGAGTAAAAACCACCACACAGATACAGAGGATCCAAGGCCCTCTATACTTGTATTGAAAAAGAGATATTGGCAGCATATGAAGGGCTTTGAGCTGCTTCAGAAGTGGTTGGTACTGAAGCACAGATCCTCCTGGCACTCTGCCTGCCAATGCTGGGTTGGGTGTTCAAAGGGAGGGTCCTCTCTACACATCATGCAACTGATGCTGTACTGAAGGGAATTTATCACACAACTCCAGGCTGGTGTGCAACTGAAGCGTTTATTGAGTATACATTATTGCATTTTATACACTTATCATCTCTGCATGTGCCAGTTATGCTACTTGGCAAGCTTGCTCATTGGTGGCTATACTAGCATTCACGCAACTATCACGTTCTTATTCTACTCATTGATTTGTTGTCATGTGGACCGCTCATGCTGGTTGTTTTCTCAACTCCTCAACTGTTACTTCTTCTTCGACCTTGTGCTACTTGTCTTGTATCTTATCTTGCATTTTTCTACTAGCTACTTTAGTTCTGTGTCTAGCAGATTCCACTGGCTTCCAAACTGAGCTCCCATAATTCCCCCTTTTTGTGTTTCTATGAGCCAAGCCGATTGCACTGAGCATAAAAGCATTTTTTGTAAGCATTGAAATAAGCATGGTATGACTAACAGAATCACAATTACCATAATCAACACTACAAACGCTCCTCTTATAAGTTCTCTCAACCATCTCCCTATTACCAGGCTTTGCAACCATGATTCCAACTCTCATGTGCTAGTTGTTTACTTGTCTGTGAGCTCCTTGAGTTTGGATAATTGTTGGTGAATTGACTGAGAATGATCACCTAAGTTCATACAACACATGCTTTCGAATTCGTCACAAAACATGACAAGGACTTGTCATGTTTTGACAAATGCTGTACCCTAGTGTACTTTTGTTCATTATAATATCATTATAATACCAAAACACACCTCCATCCCAAGAGCTACCCACCTCCAAGGTGCGACCACCCCTCACTGAGCATGCACTCTGAATTTCTCGGAGCCTATTACTTTAAACAGAGACGAGAGAACTTTTCACCAATCATAACTAAGATATGCTTGACTAGAGCTACTCAAGCTCCACCTAAAAGATAGAAAATAATATAAATTGGCCTAAGAGGGAGGGGATGTTAGGGAAGATACCACTGTCAGGGGAGATACCATCCTGAGGGAATCCAACATCCTTAGGACCCCCTGACTCCTGGGACCAGTCGATGGGCTGAGCCTCTCTTCCTTCCCCCCCCATTGGGACGCCTTTGGGTGAGATTTGAACACTTGGTTATAAATTTTTCTAGAGTCTTTGATCCTTTTAATGCACTAATTTCTAGGCTGCATACCTGTAACACCTGTGTATTTCATGCATGCTAGCATGCTTTTGCAGACAGTCACTATTGCTGGCAATCCAAAGAACCTGTATACCTGTTGCTGTAATAAATCACACTTGATTGCATTGTTATAGCTCTCATTAAGTGCAACTAGGGTAAGGGTGGTTATACGTTATTGGTGAATCCGTGACGGTGATAGTTCAGTGTTCTGAATCCAACCAGACCCCTAATGGTTAATGCGGTATTGGTGAATAGCTGACTGGGCCCCTAATGGTTGATGCATTATTGATGAATCTGACCAGACCCCTAATGGTTAATGTGTTATTGGTGAATCCAACTGGACCCTTAATGATTAATGTGTTATTGGTGAAATATGTGATTGTGATAGTTCAGTACCCTGAATCCGACTGGGCCCATAATGGTTAATCAGCTACACCCCTTAATGCGACAAGGTGCGAATTTGAAGTAGTTTATTAGGGACTGGGGTTTGTATGGCCAAATTGGTTAAAAGATCGGCTCGAGTGTTGCCCTCAGTGAAAATGTCTGGTAGCACAATATGACTGCAAACATATCACACAATACAGGTACAAACGTCGCTCAACAAGGAATAGGAGCTCTTTAAATTTTAAAAACAGCATCTCATTCTGAATGTGGTGTATTTGTGCCCTTTCTATTCGTTGTACTACTCCTACAGCATATTGCAAATCCGCCACAATGTTTAGTGGTTCATTGGACCAATTTTTAAAGGCCATGATAATAGCATGTAGTTCTATGATCTGGGGGGAGCCCTGTACCACATTGATCATGTGCTGCCATTGTCCAATTTTCTCCCATGTAACAACTGCTTTCCCTGTCTTTCCTTACCCATCAGTAAAAACAGTTTGGCCTTGTACTGGTTGCCTTTGATATAGTGGCTTTGGTTCAATTCTTATATTATTATAAAATGTGATCAGTTTGTGAGAGGGGATGTGTATGTCCACTCATCCAGTAAAGCCCGTGAGAGCCAGCTGCATTTCCAGGCTGTTTTGCAGGCACCAATCAAGATATTCCTTCACAATGGGAATTACAATGGCTTCAGGCTCAATTCCGGATATTTTCACAATTCTTTCCCTGCCTCTTTTTATTAACGCCGCAAACATCTCCACTCTTTTCGCTAGTGTCTTTGTGGGTTGGTGTGGCAGAAATACCCATTCCAACAAGAGTAATGGATCAGGGGCATTTGGATCCCATTGCACTACAAGAGCTAGGGGTTGCGGGTCTTGGTTACACAAATAAAGTTGAATAGGCAATCCTTCTGCTCATCAGTGACATTGCTGCTTCATGAGTTCTCCTTCTATGTGACTCAGTGCTGTCTTTGCTTCCTTTGTCAGTTGCTGAGGCGCGTTGATATCATTGTCACCTTTCAGGAGATCAAACAATGGGGATAATACTTGATTATTAATTCCACAATAGTTTTGTATCCAATTAATATTACCAATGAGCTTCTGTAGATCATTCAATGTCTTAACCTCTTGTGCGATGGTAATGCTTGGGGTTGAATGGTTTGTTGTAAGATTTTCCAGCCCAGGTATTTCCACGGTGCCTCTACTTGGATTTTCTCGGGGGCTATCCGCAACCCCCATGTTTGCAGTTCCTGTCTCAGCCTCTGAACAATTTCATGGGTTAATGATTCTGTAGACAATGCTATCAATATATCATCCATGTAATGATAAATATAGGTCTTGGGATATTGTTTTCTAATAAGGGCCAGGGCTTTAGCAACGTACGTTTGGCATATGGTTGGAGAATTCTTCATCCCTTGTGGAAGAACAGTCCAGTTATATCTATCCATAGGTTCGCTTTTGTTTATTTTTGGTACCAAAAATCCAAATCGCAGTGCATCCTTAGGGTGGAGCAGAATGGTAAAAAAACAGTCCTTGAGGTCAACAATAATAATATTCCAGTTACGCGGAATCATGGTGGGAGAAGGCAAAGCTGGTTGGAGAGATCCCATTTCTTCCATGACCTCATTTATTTTTCTTAAGTCATGTAGTAATCTCAATTTCCCACTCTTCTTTTTAATTACGAACATGGGTGAGTTCCATGGACTGGTGGTTGGGACTATGTGCCCTGCTTTCAATTGCTCCTGAACAAGTTCTTGTAATGCTGTGACCTTTTCTGCGGGGAACGGCTCTTAGAAGGAGCAGACTCTTAGAAGGGCATGATGTCCATACAGTGTACATAAAAAATATGTTTGGGTAAACAGTCTGTGTTATCCCTGGCTCAGGCCATCCATGGGATTGCTTTCACTCAAGGCCCTGGGTGCTCTTGGTGAGTAATGTAGAAAGATGGGGATGTCCCAGGTGCACCTCAAAGGGACTGCATTCACAGAGGGAACAGACCCTGATTTGAACTGTATGTTGCCAATTGCTATATTATGCTGTGTGTCATTGCTATGGTGTTAATGGAATTACAGGAGGAGTTACCCAGACTAATGAAGAATTAATCTTGATGGAACTGGGCAAGGGCAATGGTGATGGAACCAGACCTGGCTCCATCAGGCAACACTCCAACACCACTTTCTCCCATCCTGAAAGACCATTATGACAGATGGAGCCTAAACTCACGGACTAAACTCAACAAAATGAACAGACCTTTCAGAAGGATGGCCCATAGACTTAGTATGTTATATACATGTGCTATATCAAAGGACAGGAAAGGTGGTGGTTGTTGCAGGAAGCACGGCCGAAAGCACGACAGACACACAGTAGAGTCAGATCATGCTCCATTTTATTGCCCGAATAGCCTAACTTTTATAGAGAACTTAACAGGGGTGGACAGTGTTTCACACAAGATTATTGGTCAAGAGCACTCAGACAAACAACTATAAGAAAACAACCCCACCTGCAAGAAAACAACCCCTTGTGTTTAGCAGTCACATAGACCTTGTCCTTGAAGCCAGCTACTGGTAACAATATTTTTCTGAATTCCTCAATTGGGCGATGTGGGAACACTGTCATGGGAACTTCTCATAGTTGCCCTGGTAGCTTGGTTTGCTCAGCTACAGCAAGCCATGGGATTTTTGCTGTTTCAAGAAATCCCTCAACAGGTGGTGATTAATTGGGATGTACTGGAAAGTGTGGGACTGTGTTACTTTTACCCAGCTGGGCAACTAAACTCCACCACAACCCCTCTCACGCCCCCTCCTCAAAGGGAAAAGGGGAATAAATATGATGAAATGGGCTTAAGGGTTGAAATAAGGAAAGGGAGATCACTCAACTATTATTGTCACGGGCAAAACAGACTCAGCATAGGGAGATTAATGTAATTTATTGCCTATTACTAACAAGGCAGAGCAGTGAGAAACTCAAAACATACTAAAAACACCTTGCCCCCATCCACCCTCTTCTACCTCCTCCCCTTAGCGGTGCAGGGGAATGGGGGCTGTGGTCAGTCCCTGATGCTTTGTCTCCGCCGCTCCTTCACGCTCACTCTCTGCCCCTGCTCCAGCGTGGTCCCTCCCATGGGATGCCGTCCGTCCTGAACTGAGCCTGCAGGGGCTGCCCACAGGCAGCAGCTCTTCAAGAACTGCTCCCACACTACTCCGTATCACAGGGCCCATTCAGCAGTAAACTGCTCCAGAACAGGTCCCCCATTGGCGGCAGCTCCCCCCAGACCTCCTGCTTCTATGTGGGCTCCTGTCCACAGGCTGCAGCTCCGGCCTGGGGCCTGCTCCTGTGGGGGCTCTCCATGGGCTGCAGCCTCCTCCAGGCCACATCCACCTGCTCCACCAGGGGCCTCTCCACAGGCCGCAGGGGAACTACTGCTGCCTGCCTGGAGCACCTCCTGCCCTCTTGCTGCACTGGCCTTGGGGTCTGCAGGGTTGGTTCTCACTCCTCGCTCTCCCAACAGCTCTTGTAAAGCAGGTTTCTGGTTTTATTTATTTATTTTCCCTCTTTCTTAAATACGCTCTCACAGAGGTGCATAAAACTTCGCTTATTGGCTTGGCTATGGGCAGTGGCAGATCCCTTTGTAGCCATCTGGAACTGGCCCTTATCTAACATGCGGCAGCTGCTGGTCTCTGCTTACAGACACCACCCCTATGGCCCCCTGTTACCAAAACCTTGACACATAAACACAATACAGGAACCTGAGCATGATGTAGATTATTCAGCTTAAGTAATGGATATTGTCCTGGTTTCAGCTACAGTAGAGAAAATTTTCTTCCTTGCGGAAGGTATGGCATCGGTTTGGATTTATGATGAAAAATGGATTTATGATTTGTGTCAATAACACACTGACATCTTAGTTGTTGCAGAACAGTGCTTACACGGGGCAAAGGACTTTTCTGCTTCTCATGCTGGTCTGCCAGTGAAGAGGCTGGGGGTGCACAAGAAGTTGGGAGGGGACAAAACCAGAAGAGTTGATTGCAGCTGGCCAAAGGCATATTCCAGACCATTAGATGTGCTCAGGAATAAAACCTGGGGGAGTTTGCCATGTGAGCTGCCAGAACCAGGGGACTGGCAGAGCATCAGTTTGCACTTGGTAAGCAAAAGCATTGCGCATCACTCTTTCTCTTTCTCTTTTTTCTCTTTCTTTTTTTTTTTTTTTTCTTTCTTCTTTTATTCTTTTGTTTTGTTTATTTGTTTGTTTTCTTATTAAACCAACTTTACTACAACTTAAAAGTTCTCAGATTTTACTGTTTTCAGTTCACATGGTGGCACTAAACTAACAGCTGTGTGCGGTTTGGCTGCCTGACAGGTTCAACCAACAACAAAAGAGTCCTGACCCAGCCCTCAGTCCCTACAAGACCATCTTGCAACCCTGATCTCAGCACACTGAGCTCATGGAGAAACTAGCAAAGTAGGAAGACTTTGTTGTCTATTTCCTGGACATGTTCTTGACAGGCACTTTGGAATAAGACATTATTCCACTGCATTCAAGCAGTGCCCTAAGGAGATCCTGTCTGAGCATGGAAATGCTGTTCTGGAGGCCAGCTGTGTCACTCAAGTGCCCACTGCACGTCCCTGTCTGTGGTCCCAGCATGGCCACACAGCAGCACTGGCACCAAGCTGCAGGAGCAGCCAGGCCTTACACCACCACCAGCAGGGCTCAGAAGGAGAGTGTGGCAGTGGCGAGGGAGCAGCTCTGCATGGACCCAGCACTGGTGCTCCCTGGCTGTACTGTTGGGCCCCTTTTTTCCCCTTCACGTCTGCACATGGGCACCCCAGGAGACACAGAAAATATTTCAGTAGAGGGAGAAAAAAAAAGGTTTTAATTGATTTAAATAGAAAAGCAAAATGAAGAATGGCATTTCTTTGTGGACAATTTTTGTAAGAATAAAACTGAAAAACAAAAAGTAACAACTCAACAACATAAGACAAACTTGGCATACCATGCATAACATTTTGAGTGATTTGCAGAACAAAGAAAGAACTCTATTATGTACTAAATACACCTGGTCATCAGTTTCCACACAGCATCCTTAAGCTCTTTGTTCCTCATGCTGTAAATGAAAGGATTCATTACTGGAGGCACAACCGAGTACAGAATTGCCACCACCAGGTCCAGGGATGGAGAGGAGATGGAGGGGGGCTTCAGGTGGGCAAACAAAACAGTGCTGATAAACAGGGAGACAACAGCCAGGTGAGGGAGACACATGGAGAAGGCTTTGTGCTGTCCCTGCTGCGAGGGGATCTTCAGGACAGCCCTGAAGATCTGCACATAGGACAGCACAATGAAAATAAAGCACCCCAACAATAGAAGTTACTATAGCAGTTACTACAACCATAACAGCTTCCCTTAAGTAGAAGTCTGACTGGGAGAGCTTGAGGATCTGGGGGATTTCGCAGAAGAACTGGTCCAGAGCATTGTCATGGCCGAGAGGCAGTAAAAATATATTGGCAGTGTGCAGGAAAGCATTGAGAAAGCCACTGCCCCAGGCAGCTGCTGCCATGGTGGCACAGGCTCTGCTTCCAAAGAGGCTCCCATAGTGCAGGGGCTTGCAGATGGCAACGTAGCGATTGTAGGCCATGATGGTGAGAAGGGAAAACTCTGCTGAAAATAACAAGAGAAGCAGAAAGATCTGTGCAGCACATCCCCAGTAGGAAATGGCCCTGGTTCCCCAGAGGGAATTAGCCATGGCTTTGGGCAGAGTGATGGAGATGCAGCCCAGGTCAATGAGGGCAAGGTTGAGGAGGAAGAAATACATGGGGGTGTGGAGGCGGTGGTCGCAGGTTACAGCGGTGAGGCCGTTGCCCAGGAGGGCAGCCAGGTAGATGTCCAGGAAGAGCGCGAAGTGCAGGAACTGCAGCTCCCGTGTGTCTGTGAAAGTCAGCAGGAGGAACTCAGTAATGGAGCTGCTGTTACACATTTACTCTGGGCAAGGGAGCATGACAAAAAGAAAAAAAGACAGTGCAGTATTTAAGGACTTTGCTGACCAAAATGCATTGCAAGTTTCATAGAACACCCTCCCACACAATATTCTAGAGTTTCTAGAATAACTCTATAACTTTCTAGAATAACTCTATAACTAGAGTTGAAGCTGGCTGTGTCTGTGAGAGAAAATAAAAAGGTTTTTTTTTAGATATGTGAATGGAAAAAGGAGAACTAAAGAATACATAGGGCCGCTCCTTGATAGGGAAGGACTCCTCACAGACAATGACATAGGCAAAGCAGAGACGCTTAACGCCTTCTTTGCCTCTGTCTTCAATGCCGATGATGGGCTTCGGGACCCAGGGTGCCCTGAGCTGGAGGACCGGGACGGTGGGGATGACAAACTCCCAACCGACCCTGAATGTGTGCGGGATTTGCTACTCCACCTGGATCCCTACAAGTCCATGGGTCCGGATGGGATTCATCCCAGGATGCTTAAAAAGCTGGCTAACGTCATTGTGGGACCTCTCTCAATTATTTTTCAATGATCTTGGGAATCTGGAGAGGTCCCAGTACACTGGAAACTGCAAATGTTGTGCCAACTTTTAAGAAGGGCAAGAAAGAAGACGCTAGCAGTCACAGGCCTTTCAGTCTCATGTCAGTGCCTGGTAAAATTAGGGAGATGATCCTTGAATTTATGGAAGCGCACCTGGGGGACAATGCAGTCATTGGTCTCAGACAACATGGGTTCATGAGGGGTAGGTCCTGCCTAACAAATCTGATTTCCTTTTATAATAAGATCACCCATCTAGTCAACCAAGGGAAACCAGCTGATACTATCTTTTTGGACTTCAGAAAAGCTTTTGATACGGTTTCCCATAGGATCCTACTGGACAAAATGTCCAGCATACAGCTAAACAAAAACATCATCCAATAGGTGAGCAATTGGGTGATGGGAAGGGCTCAAAAGATTGTAGTAAGTAGGGCCACATCTGGCTGGCGGATGGTCACTAGTGGGGTCCCTCAAGGCTCCATTTTAGGGCCAGTCCCCTTCAATGTTTTTATAAATGATTTGGATGTAGGACTAGAAGGTTTTTTGAGCAAATTTGCTGATGACACCAAAGTTGGAGGAGTTGTAGACTCGGCTGAGGGTTGAAGGGCCTTGCAGAGAGATCTGGACAGATTGAAGAGCTGGGCAATCATCAACCACATGAAGTTTAACAAAAGCAAGTGCCGGGTCCTGCACCTGGGACCTGGCTATAATAATAACCCTGGCTATAAGTACAGACTGCACAACGAGATGCTGGAGAGCAGCCCCACAGAGAGGGAACTGGGGGATGTGGCTGACAGCAAGTTGAATATAAGCCAGCAGTGTGCCCTAGCAGCCAGGAGGGCCAACCATATCCTGGGATGCATCAAGCACAGCATCGTTAGTTGGTCGAAGGAAGTGATTGTCCCGCTCTACTCTGTGCTGGTGCGGCCTCACCTCAAGTACTGTGTGCAGTTCTGGGCACCACAGTACAAAAAGGACATGAAACTGTTGGGGAGTGTCCAGAGCAGGGCGACAAAGATCAGGAAGGGCCTAGAGGGGCCATATGAGGAGTGGCTGAGGTCACTGGGCCTGTTCAGCCTGGAGAAGAGGCGCTGAGGGGGGAATCTCATCACAGTCTACAATTTCCTTGCGAGGGGGAGTGGAGGAATGGGCACTGGTCCATTCTCTTTATTCACGAGTGATAGGACCCATGGGAATGGTGTCAACCTGAAGCAGGGGAGATTTAGGTTAGACAGCAGGAAGAGGTTCTTCACAGAGAGGGTGGTTGCACACTGGAACAGGCTCCCCAGGGACATAGTCACTGCACCAAGCCTGTTGGAGTTTAAGAAGCATTTGGACTGTGCACTTAGTCACATGGTCTGAATTTTTGGCTAGACCTGTGTGGTGCCAGGAGTTGGACTCGATGATCCTTGTGGGTCCCTTCCAACTCAGGATATTCTATGATTCTATGATTGGGATACACATTGGCGAAAAGTCACTTGGTTAGTCAACACTAGGGGATGTGCCAACTGAGCTGGACCTGCCCAATCAAACTTGTTATGTACTGAAGAAGGAGACAAAGTCCCCATAATGCACACAAAAAAACATGCTGGGGAAGGCAAGGCAGTCTGGGCTATTTCTACCTTAGCCAAAGGCAAACCCATTTGTGGGATTGCTTTTGCTCAGGGATCTTGATGCACTTGGTAGGTAATGTAAAAGCATGGGGAGGTCCAGTGTGTACTTAAAGGGGATTTAATATTGAGTAAGAATAGCCCACTGGTTGAATTGTATTATGTTAATTATTATCTAATACAGTATGTCATCATGATTGTGATTGCTATATGCTAATGTCCCATTAATGGTATCACAATAAGTCCTGCAGATAACAACGAATGAATATTAATAGAATTGGACAAGCACAGAGGTGTAAGGGAACAAGAGCGAGCTTCAGCATGCAATGATCCAACACTACACACCATCTCTTATGCCCTGAAAGACTGCTGAGACAGATGGAGCTTGAAGTCAATAATAGACTAAACAAAGTTAGTGAACATTTCATATACATTTATGAAGGTGGTGACTAATTGGAATGCATTGGGAAGTGTGGGACCTAAGCATGACACAAATGGAATGTAATAGGAGGTGGATATTGTCCTGGTTTCAGCAAGGATAAAGTTCATTTTCTACCTAGTAGCTGGTAGTGTGCTGTAGTTGGGATTTCAGATGAGAAGAATGTTGATAACACACCGTTTTAATAGATGTAGAGCAGTGCTTACACCAAGCCAAGGACGTCTCAGCTTCTCACTCTGTTCTGCCAATGGGCAGGCTGGGGGTGCAGCAGGAGCTGGGAGAGGACAGACCCAGAACAGCTGACCCAAACTAGCCAAAGAGGTATTCCATACCATCTGATGTCATGCTAAACAATATATGGGGGTGGCTAGCCAGGGGGAGGAGGGCCGGACTGTTCAGGGTTAGGCTGGGCATTGGTCAGCAGGTGGTGAGCAATTGCATTGTGCATCACTTGTTTTGTACATATTATTATTATTATTATTATTATTATTATTATTATTATTATTATTATTATTATTAATCTTTTCTGTCCTAATAAGCTGTCTCTATCTCAACCCACAGGCTTTCATTTCTTTTCTAATTCTCTCCCCCAATCTCCCCCAGATTGTGCAGTCCCATGCAGATGATAACAAGAACAGTTGTTGTCTGCTTCTGCAAGAGCTGCCGTAAAGAGAGCTCTTGGTCCAGCACTTCCCTCACAGACCCCCCGGGGACTTTAAGCCTGTGTCCTACACTCCAGAAGAACCCCAGAAAACAGAAGAGCAAGGAGCAACCCCTTGGCTCTATTTCTCACAGCAGCTTTGGACAAGGTGTCTAGGCTGCTGGGTTTCCCCTGAGAAGCCTCTTTTGTTTCTGTGGTGCTAGCAGGGATGCAATGGGCTGCACAGTGCCTGCTGCTGCCTGCAGCCACAAGGATGCCACTGTAGGGACAAGAAGACTGTCACCAAGGTACACGAGATCTCAGGGCTTACCTAGATACAAGAAGCACAAGGGAACAAAGTGGAAGCCAATAGAAAGCAGCAGTGAAGAGGCCACGCCCTGCTGTTGCCATGGCATTGGCTCCAGGGAAGCAGCAGCCACAACATGAATGCAGCAGAGAGGCAGAGCCCAGCGGGCAGTGAGGGGCAGCCCCGAGGGCCACTGGGGCTGCTCCTCCATGTGGCAGCTGGGCTTTTGGCCCTGAGCCCCTCCTGTGTGCTGGGGCTATTTCCCCAGCTCCAGAGAAAGGAAGAAATGGAAGCTGAGATCTATGAAGTTCACCAGGTTTCTTCAGTAGTTGTATGTAGAAAGGAAGCCAGCTTCTATAGGTAAATAACTGCCAAGAAGGAGTCTAAAAATAACATTACTTAATCAAAAGCAAATTAATTAGATAAAAATAATAATACAGTAATTTAATAACAGAAGAAATCTTAAAAAATTCTGAGAAAAGATGGGATTTCTAATTATAGGCATATTATTATAGGTGAATTTGCTGAAGATATTTGTATTCAAGTAGTCTCCTCACTGAATCCCTTAGTTCCTGTTTTCTCATACTATAGATGAGGGGGCTCACTACTGGAGGCACCACCGAGTACAGAAGTGCAACTACCAGGTCCGGGGATGGTGAAGAAATAGAGGGGGACTTCAGGTAGGCAAATATGCCAGTGGTGACAAACAGGGAGACCTCCCAGATGGGGGAGGCATGTGGAAAAGGCTCTGTGTCGGTCCTGCTCAGAGGGCATCCTCAGCACCACCCTGAAGATCTGTATATAGGACAGCACAATAAAAACAAAACAACAAAACGCTAAAGAAAAATTAAGTACAAGTGCCCCAACTTCTCTGATGTAGGCATCTGAGCAGGAGAGCTTGAGGATCTGGGGGATTTCACAGAAGAACTGGTCCACAGCATTGCCTTGGCAGAGGGGCAAGGAAAATGAGTTGTCTGTGTGCAGGACAGCATTGAGAAAGCCACTGCCCCAGGCAGCTACTGCCATCTGGGCACAAATTCTGCTGCCCAGGAGGGTCCTGTAGTGCAGGGGCTTGCAGATGGCAACGTAGTGGTCGTACAACATGATGGTGAGGAGGCAATACTTTGCTATAACAAAGAAGAGTAAAAAGGGGACTTGTGCAGCACACCCTTGATAGGAGATGGCCCTGGTGTCCCAGAGGGAATTGGCCATGGCTTTGGGGAGAGTGCCACCACAGATGTGCTCAGATGGAACACAGGCTGAGGAGGGCGAGGTTGAGGAGGAAGAAGTACATGGGTGTGTGGAGGTGGTGGTCACAGGCTACGGCAGTGAGGATGAGGCCATTGCCCAGGAGGGCAGCCAGGTAGATGCCCAGGAAGAGCCCAAAGTGCAGGCTTTGCAGCTCCTGTGTGTCTGTGTATGCCAGGAGGAGGAACTCGCTCATAGAGCTGCTGTTTATCATTCTCTGACCTAGGAAATTTCTGTCTGTTGAAGAAGAGAAGGCACAGAAAAATTAGAACAGACTTCTCAGACTGAGAAGTGGCAGTGGGAGCAGGGGCTGCTGTGGGCTCCAGAGGAGTCCTTCCTGCTGCGCAGCAGGAGGGAAGCAGGAACATGGGGGAAACTCAAGTTCAGTCCACCTGTCAGGTCAATGAGATTTGCAGTGCTGTTGAAAAAACTCATATGAATGCAGAGCAGAGCTGCAGATGCCACTGCTGAATACTCCTGTTCTCAGCTGCCCTGTGTCACCTCTCTGAGAGCTGCAGGACTATCCCACTCGGGAGTTTCCCTGAGAAGAAACTGGAGACAACTGAGCGCAGAGATGCCCCAGTACTGCTGTTCAGACGCTCCAGGTTACTGATAGGATAAAATTATTGCCACCTCTGTACCTCGGGAACTATCTCTTTATCTCTTAGAAACTATTAATAATTACCCACTTTTACACTCTTTTCCTTTTCTCCTCAGGGGGTAAATCTATGGACAGTGGGGGATGCTTTTCGCCACTTCTTCACTCTCCCTTTCTCTTTCACCTCCCCCTTCTGCTCCAGGCCAATTACACTAGCTCTACAAACCTTTGAATATCCTTGGGATGGTCCAATTGTGTTGTCTTCTGAATCTGTTTCAACTTTTGTTTAAGGATGAACAACTATTTAAGAATGCCCTCCAGAGACCTGCCCCAAGGCAGGAGAGTGAGGAGTGGCAGGGAGCATGGGAGGATATGGGCAGGGAACCCAGAGCAGTGGGCACCTCCAAAGCTCTGGAACTTCACCACTGAGCACATGCAGAATCCTTAAAAACTGTAGAAATGCTTGAAAAGGAGGTGTTATCACCTTGACAATTCCAAAGGGACATAAATCACTGGAATGTTCTGGGACTTGGTCTGTGCTTATGGAGCCTCAGTCAGTGCCACTCCAACCCCTGTGACAGACCCTGCAGCTACTCCAACACCCCTGACATGTCTTGCAGCCCCTCCAGCCCCTATGACAGGCCCCAGGTTTAGTCTGGGGACGAGACCAGACCCCCCCAAGTCTGCTCTTGCTAGGCCAGAGAACCAACCTCTGCAAGTATCCATTGCCACTATATGCAGGAGAAATGGTTGTCATGGCAACAAAACCCCATGGTTGCCATGGAAACACAACCCCATGGTTACCATGGCAACACAACCCCATGGTTGCCATGGAAACACAAACCAATGGCCTTTTGTTGCCTATGGCAGTAAAGTGTCACCACCCATTGACAACACACCATGGTTGCCATGGAAACACAACACCATGGTTACCATGGCAACAGAACCCCATGGTTGCCAAGCCAACAGAACCCCATGGTTGCCATGGCAACACAACCCCATGGTTACCATGGCAGCAATCTTACACTTCCTATAGTAACATGGCCTTGTGATGCATATGGCACTACGGTGTCACCGCCCCATTGCAACACCCCATGGTTGCCATGGCAACACAACCCCATGGTTGCCGTTGCAACACAAGCCCAAGGTTACCATGGCAACACAACCCCATGGCTACCATGGCAACACAACACCATGGTTGCCATGTCAACAGAATGCCGTGGTTACCATGTCAACAGAACCCCATGGCTGCCGTGGCAACACAAGCCCATGGTTTCCATGGCAACAAAAACACATTGTGGCCATGGCAACAGAACCCCATGGTTAAAATGGCAACACAACCCCATGGTTGCCATGGCAATAATCTTACACTTCTTATAGTAATATTGCCTTGTATCATCTATGGCACTGTGGTCTTTTCCCACGGTATGACCACACCATGGCAAAAACCCATGGTTGCCATGGCAACAAAACCCCATGGTTACAATGGCAACACAACACAATGATGGCCATGGCAACACAAAACCATGGTTGCCATGGCAAAACAACCCCATGGTTGCAACGGCCACACAACCCCATGGTTCCCATGGCAACAAAAACCCATGGTTTCCATGGTAACACAACCCCATGGTAACCATGGCAACACAACCCCATGGTTGCCATGGCAATAAACATACACCTCTTATAGTAACATGCCCTTGTGTCATCTATAGCATCGTGGTCTTCTCCCACGGTGTCACCACCCCATGGCAACACTCAATGGTTGCCATGGCAACACAACCCCATGGTTGCAATGGCAACACAACCCCATGGCACCATGGCAACACAATCCCATGGTTACCGTGGCAACAGAACCATATGGTTGCCATGGCAACAATCTTACACTTCCTATATTAACATGACCTTGTGTTGCCTATGGCACTAAGGTATCACTACCCCATGGCTACACCCCATGTTTGCCATGGCAACAAGACCCCATGGTTACCGTAGCAACACAAAACCATGGTCACCATGGCAAAAAAAAACCATGGTTACCATGGCAACAGAACAATATGGTTGACATGGCAACAATCTTACACTTCCTTTAGTTACATGGCCATTTGTTGCCTATGGCACTAACGTGTCAGGTCCCCATGGCAACACCCCATGGTTTCCATGGCAACACAGAAAACAGGGTTGCCATGGCAACAGAACACCATGGTTACCATGGTAACACAAACCCGTGGTTGCCATGGCAACACAGCCACATGGTTGCCATGGAAACAGAACACCATCGTTACCATGGCAACACAATCCCATGGTTGCCATGGCAAAAGAACGCCATGGTTGCCATGGCAACAAAACACCATGGTTACCATGGCAACACAACACCATGCTTACCATGGCGACACAACACCATGGTTGCCATGGCAACAGAACGCCATGGTTACCATGGCAACAGAAACACATGGTTACCATGGAAACAATCTTACTCTTCCTATAGTAACATGGCCTTGTGTTGCCTATTGCACTATGGTGTCACTACCCCATGGCAACACCACATGGTTGCCATGGCAACACAACCCCATGGTTACCATGGCAACACAAAACCATGGTTGCCGTGGCAAAAAAAAACAACATGGTTGCCATGGAAACACAACCCAATGGTAACAATGGCAACACAACCCCATTGTTGCCATGGCAACAGAACGCCATGGATACCATGGCAACACAACCCCATGGTTACCATGGCAAAACAACCCCATGGTTGCCATGGCAACAGAACCTCATGGTTGCCATGGCAACAGAACCCCATGGTTACCATGGAAACAATCTTACACTTCCTATATTAACATGGCCTTGTGTTGCCTATTGCACTATGGTGTCACTACCCCAAGGCAACAACACATGGTTGCCATGGCAACACAACCCCATGGTTACCATGGCAACACCAAAACATGGTTGCCATGGAAAAAAAAAAAAACATATTTACCATGGAAACAGTCTTACGCTTCCTAGAGTAACATGGCCTTTTGTTGCCTATGGCACTACGGTGTAACCACTCCATGGCAACACCCCATGGTTGCCATGGCAACATAAAGCCATGGATACCATGGTAACACAACCCCATTGTTACCAAGGCAAAAAAATAACAAGGTTGCCATGGCACCACAACCCCATGGTTGCCGTGGCAACACAACACTATGGTTACCATGGTGACACAACCCCAGGCTTCCATGGCAACAGATACCCACGCTTGCAATGACAACAGAACCCCATGGTTACCGTGGAAACAATGTTAAACTTCCTATAGTAACATGGTCGTTTCTTGCCTATGGCAAGAAGGTGTCACCACCCACTGGCAACACAACACCATGGTTGCCATGGCAACACAACCCCATGGTTACCTTTGCAACAGAACCCCATGGTTGCAGTGGCAACAGAACCCCATGGTTACCACGGCAACAATCTTACACTTCCTATAGTAACATGGCCTTTTGTTGCCTATGGCACTACGGTGTCACCACCCCATGGAAACACACCATGGTTGCCATGGCAACACAAGCTCATGATTGCCATGGCAACAGTACCCCAAGGTTACCATGGCAACACAACACCATGGTTTTCATGGCAACACAACGCCATGGATACCATGTCAACACAACCACATAGTTGCCATGGCAACACAAAACCATGGTTGTGATGGCAACACAACCCCAAGGTTACCATGGCAACAGAAACTCATGATTGCAATGGCAACACAAAAAACTGGGTTGCAATGGCAACCGAACCCCATTGGTTACCATAGAAACACAAGCCCATGGCTGCCATGGCAACACAACGCCATGGATACCATGTCAACAGAACCACATAGTTGCCATGGCAACACAAAACAATGGTTGCCATGGCAACACAACTCCATGGTGGCCATGGCAGCTATCTTTCACTTCCTATATTAACATAGCCTTTTGTTGCCTATGACACCACAGTGTAACAACCCCATGGCATGACAACCCCATGGTTACTGTTATAAATGGCTCAGGATTCAAATTAGGATTAAATAAAAAAATAGGATTTATTAAAAGAATATAAAGGAATAGAGGTAAGCAAACAGCGCTGGGTGCACCGGGAGTCTCCGCTCCACCAGGACGTACACCAGTTACATCAAGCAGCTGATTTTTATGCACCTAGACTAATACATATTCATTACTACTTCTAAAAAAATAGATTATTATAATTAGCTTCCGGGGTCCAGGTCCTCCTACTGGAGCATGCGCATCAGTCTCCTCTGGGGGTCTCCAGGGGTCTTTCATGCTGAAGGCTCGTAGTCTTCCTCTCCCCCTTTGTACTCACTCGGCCCTATTCCAAGTTTATGGAACACTTTCTGCAGATCTTGTCTCATAGCCGTCCTTCAGCTTCTTTTTCCTTCCTCTTAATCTCTTGGCCCCCTGGCCAGATACCAAAGATCCACATAGTATCCCATAACAGTCACTAGTTGTTATCAGTTGTTCTGAAACTCCCAGACATCAAACACAAACAGCTTTCTTATTTGACGCTTCACGAGTAATTAAAACATTCTTCCCTAGCCATTCACAGACACATCTACAGCAGTGTTAAGTTAATCTCGAAGAAGACAGGAGAAAAGGCTGTAACTGTTAGAACTAGAAGTCAGGAATAACAAAAGCTAACAGGTTCATAAATTTAAGGAGTGTTTTCTGAAGACGTGATAAATTGACTAGAATGAGGGGGAGACTGGGACACACTGCATCTGTGGTTCAAGAATTAAATTGCCAGTGCAGGGCCCAGAGGTAGACAGGATTCAAACAGAATTGTTCTTTATGGACACGAATTGTTAACACATTCCTCACAATCCCTTATCTTCTTTTTAATATCAACAATTCGTGTCTCTTCTGTTGTTAACTGGATTTCATCAGTTCGTTCTTGGAGGGTCCAATTCTTAAGCATCATAATTGACATATTCCCTTCCTTTTTTAATGAAGTTATTACCAATGTACTATTTATCACCCAGTGTATTAATAATGTAAGGCAGGGTATCATACAAGGTATAAACAATAACATCATTACACCACATAACAATAAAAATAACACTCTTTTAACCCATGGTCCACCAGGCAGCCATGAAAATAAATCCCATTCCATATCCTTCCAGGTTTGTGTTTGCTCGCTCACCTCCCCCCCTCCTTCTCTGGGATGGGAGAGAGAAATGGGAAAGTGAAGCCTGTGAGTTGAGATAAAAACAAGAAAATAATAATAATAATAACAATAATAATGATGATAATATTACTACTAGTAATAATGTGTATGAAACAAGTGATGCACAATGCAATTGCTCACCACCTGCTGTCCGATGCCCAACCTAACCCCGAGCAGTCCGGCCCTCCTCCCAGCCTGCCTGCTGGCAGGACAGTGAGAAGCTGAATTTGGCTTGGTCCTTGGCTTGGTGTAAGCACTGCTCTGTAACAATTCAAAACAATTAAAACATCAGCATATTATTAACATTCTTCTCATCCTAAACCAGAACATAACATTCTATCAGCTACTAGGATGAAACACCCTTTTTATCAATCTTTAAACAGCAATTACTAAAGCTAAATTTTCCACAGACTTCTCCTTCTTGTGCTAGTAAATAATCCAAAACTAGGCAATTTTGATACAAAGCAGTTCTCATCATTTATAACTATTTCTATTACAGCTAATAACCTAATTATTCTATTAAGTATATATACTGGGGTCCTATAGTCCCAGGATCTGTCTTCTGCCCACGTATCTGGATCATAATAGGCAAACGCCTTCAGGGTTGATTCAGGCTTGTGTTACCGTTCGGCCTGTCAGGGTGATCCAGCTCCTGGAAAACGAATCACAATTTTATATAGGTTAAAAAAAAAAGGTTCTTATGTTATTTTCTCAGGACAACCTGACCTTAGTGTGGGAGAAGTCCAGTCGAGGCCCTCTCACTCGTCAGTCAATACCCATAAGGGTTGCCTCCCTCGGTAGACCATACACACCGCAGTGGAGGGTCCTGCCCTGGTCTTGCCTTCTCCCTTTCCTCCCTTCAGGCTTGTCCCCTTTATTTGGCATCCTTAATTCATGCAGAGCCTCATTGCCAGAATATTAGTTCTTCCTTAGCTTGAGTTTCAGTTTCCCAGGAGCGGACTCAGCCCTCCAAGTTTCAGTAGTTACTGATCCTTTTATTCTGGATGCATGGGTCCCTTTCTGCAGTTCTCACAGCTGTTTCAGTAGTCAGTAAAACAAGGTACAGTCCCTCACATCGAGGGTTCAGTGATTCTTCCCTCCCGTGGCTGCTTGTTGAAACACTTTCTTTTTTATCTTCTGACAAGTTAAATAACAGGTATCTAATTTGCTTTGCCGTATGGCCCTTTCCAGGTTCCTGTAGCAGGATTCATCTGATAGCCTTTCAGGTTGATACAGATTTGACTACAGATACCAGGGTTTTGGCATTCATCACTATCTCCACAGTTTCCCAGCTGGACAGTCACATTCATTTATGTTGCATTCCTTCAGGGGCTCATCACCCCAGTCCTTACAGTCTCTCTGCTGGTTACACACTTTTATGGCAGAACAACCCCATTATTACCATGTGTCGTGGTTTAACCCGGCCGGCAGCTAAACACCACGCAGCTGTTCGCTCACCCTCCCCCCTCCCTCTCTGGGACGGGGGAGAGAAATGGAAAGTGAAGCCCGTGAGTTGAGATAAAGACAGTTTAATAAGACAGGAAAATAATAATAACAAAATAATAATAAAATAATAACAATAATAATACAATGGTGATAATAGGAAAGTAATAATAGTATGTACAAACAAGTGATGCACAATGCAATTGCTCACCACTCGCTGACCGATGCCCAGCCTAACCCCGAGCAGTCCGGCCCCCTCCCCCCAGCTAGCCACCCCTATATATTGTTTAGCATGACGTCAGATGGTATGGAATACCCCTTTGGCTAGTTTGGGTCACCTGTCCTGGGTCTGTCCCCTCCCAGCTCTTACTGCACCCCCAGCCTGCCCGTTGGCAGGACAGAGCAAAAGGCTGAGATGTCCTTGGCTTAGTATAAGCACTGCTCTGCAACAATTAAAGCATCGGGGTGTTATCAGCACTCTTCTCATCCTAAGCCAAAACACAGCATTCCACCAGCTACTAGGAAGAAAATTAATTCTGTGCTAACTGAAACCAGGACACCATGGCAACACAATCGCACGGTTGCTATGGCAACACAACCCCATGGTTCCCATGGCAACACAACCCCATGGTTGCCATGGAGACACATATCCATGGTTACCATGGAAACACAAACCCATGGTTGCCATGGTAACACAAAAAACAGGGTTCCCACAGCAAAACAAGCCCAAGGCTACCATCGCAACAATAGCCAATGGTTGCAATGGCAACAGAACTTCATTGTTTCCATGGTAACATAACCCTATGGTTAGCATGGAAACACAAACCCGTGGTTGCCATGGCAACACAACCCCATGGTTACCATGGCAAAAGAACCATGTGGTTGCCACGGCAACAATCTTACACTTCCTATAGTTAAATGGCCGTTTGTTGCCTATGGCACTACGGTGTAACCACCCCATCGCAACAAAACCCTATGGTTGCCATGGCAACACAAGCTCATGATTGCCATGGCAACAAAACCCCATGGTTACCATGGCATCACAACACCATGGTTGCCATGGGAACGCAACCCCATGGATACCATGTCAACACAATCCCATGGTTGCCATGGCATGACAACCCCATGGCTGCGATGGCAACACAACGCCAAGGTTACCATGGCAACACAAGGCCATGGTTGCCATGGCAACAACCCCATGGTTGCCATGGCAAAACAAACATATTGTGGCCATGGCAACAGATTCCCATGGTTACCATGGCAACACAACCCCATGGTTACCATGGCGACACAAATCCATGGTTACCATGGAAACACAAACCCATGGTTGCCATGGGAACACAAAAAACAGGGTTCCCACGGCAACACAAGCCCAAGGCTAGGATGGCAACACAAGCCCATGGTTGCCATGGCAACACAACCCCATGGATACCATGTAAACACAATCCCATGGTTGCCATGGCATAACAACCCCATGGCTGCGATGGCAACACAACGCCAAGGTTACCATGGCAACACAAGGCCATGGTTGCCATGGCAACACAACCCCATTGGTTACCATGGCACCGCAACCCCATGGCTACCATGGCAACAATTTTACACTTCCTGTAGTGACATGGCCTTCTGTTGCCTATGGCACTACAGTGTCACCACCCCATGGCAACACCCCATGGTTGCCGTTGCAACACAAGCTCATGGTTGCCATGGCAACACAACCCCATGGTTACCATGGAAAAAAACCACCATGGTTACCATGGCAACACGACCTCATGGTTGCCATGTCAACAGAAAGCGATGGTTACCATGGCAACAGAACCCCATGGTTGCCAAGGCAACACAGCTCCATTGTTGCCATTGGCAACAGAACCCCATGGTTTCCATGGCAACACAACCCATGGTTGCCATGGCTACACAAGACCATGGGTGCCATGGCAACACAACCCCATGGTTTCTATGGGAACATTACACATGGTTTCCATGGCAACACAACCCAATGGTTGCCATGGCAACAACCCCATGGTTGCCAACAACACATTGTGGCCGTGGCAATAGATTCCCATGGTTACCATGGCAGCACAACCCCATGGTAACCATGGCAATAATCTTACACTTCTTATAGTAACATGGCCTTGTGTCATCTCTGGCACCATGGTCTTTTCCCACGGTATGAAAACCCAATGGCAACACCCCATGGTTGCCATGGCAACACAACACCATGGTTGCCATGTCAACAATCTTACACTTCCTATAGTAACAAGGCCTTGTGTTGCCTATGGCACTACGGTGTCACCACCCCATGGCAACAACCCATAGTTGCCATTGCAACAGAAGGCCATGATTGCCATGGCAACAGAACCCCATGGTTACCATTGCAACACAACACCATGGTTCCCATAGGAACACAACCCCATGGTAGCCATGGCAACACAAACCCATGGTTACCATGTCAACACAACCTCATGGTTGCTATGGCAACACAACCCCATGGTTGCCATGGCAACACAACGCCATGGTGGCCATGGCAGCAATCTTACTCTTCCTATAGTAACATAGACTTTTGTTGCCTATGACACCACAGTGTAACCACCCCATGGCATCAACCCATGGTTGCCATTGCAACACAAACCCATGGTTGCCATGACAACACAAACCCATGGTTACCATTGCAACACAACTGCATGGTTGCTATGGCAGAACAACCCCATTATTACCACGGCAACACAACCGCATGGTTGCTATGGCAACACTACCCCATGGTTCCTCTGGCAACACAACCCCATGGTTGCCATGGCTACACAAGTCCATGGGTGCCATGGAAACACAAACCCATGGTTGCCACGGGAAAAGAACCCATGGTTACCATGGCAACAGAACACAATGATTGCCATGGCAACACAACCCCATGGTTGCCATGTCAACAGAAAGTTGACATGGTAACATAACCCTATGGTTAGCATGGCAACACAAACCAGTGGTTACCATGGCAACACAACCCCATTGGTTACCATGGCAACAGAACCATATGGTTCCCATGGTAACAATCTTACACTTCCTATAGTTACATGGCCGTTTGTTGCCTATGGCACTACGGTGTAACCACCCCATGGCAACACCCCATGGTTCCCATGGCAACACAAGCTCATGATTGCCATGGCAACAAAACCCCATGGTTACCATGGCATCACAACACCATGGTTGCCATGGGAACGCAACCCCATGGTTTCCATGTCAACACAATCCCATGTTTGCCATGGCATGACAACCCCATGGCTATGATTGCAATACAACGCCAAGGTTACCACGGCAACACAAGGCCATGGTTGCCATGGCAACACAAAAAACTGGGTTGCAATGGCAACAGAACCCCATTGGTTACCATGGAAACACAAGCCCATGGTTACCAAGGCAACACAACCCCATTGGTTACCATGGCAACAAAAGCCCATGGCTACTATGGCAACAATTTTACACTTCCTGTAGTAACATGGCCTTCTGTTGCCTATGGCAGTACCGTGTCACCACCCCATGGCAACGCACCATGGTTGCCGTTGCAACACAAGCTCATGGTTGCCATGGCAACACAACCCCATGGTTACCATGGAAAAAAACCACCATGGTTACCATGGCAACGCATCCCCATGGTTGCCATGTCAACAGAAAGCGATGGTTATCATGGCAAGAGAACCCCATGGTTTCCATGGCAACGCAACCCATGGTTGCCATGGCTACACAAGACCATGGGTGCCATGGCAACACAAACCCATGGTTGCCATGGGAACAGAACACATGGTTTCCATTACAAAACAACCCAATGGTTGCCATGGCAACAAGCCCATGGTTACCATGGCAAAACAAACACATTGTTGGCCATGGCAACAGATCCCCATGGTTACCATGGCAACACAACGCCATGGTGGCCATGGCAGCAATCTTACACTTCTTATAGTAACATAGCCTTTTGTTGCCTATGACACTACAGTGTAACCACCCCATGGCAACACCCCATGGTTGCCATTGCAACACAAACCCATGGTTGCCATGACAACAAAAACCCATGGTTACCATTGCAACACAACTGCATGGTTGCTATGGCAGAACAACCCCATTATTACCATGGCAACACAATCGCATGGTTGCTATGGCAACACAACCCCATGTTTCCATGGCAACACAACCCCATGGTTGCCATGGTGACACATATCCATGGTTACCATGGAAACACAAACCCATGGTTGCCATGGCAACGCAAAAAACAGGGTTCCCATGGCAACACAAGCCCAAGGCTACAATGTGTGGTGGTTTTACTCAGGTGGGCAGCCAAGCTCCACCACAACCGCTCTCTCACTCCCCCTCTCCTCAGAAGGAAGGGGGAGAAAATACAACACAGAGAACTCGAGGTTTGAGATGAGAAAGGTTTAATTAAAGGGAAAGGGAATGGGAAGGAAAAACAGATACAAAAGAAACAATCAGTCCGCGCGGAAGCACAGAGAGAGAGAAAAAAATATTCTCTACTTCCCATCAGCGAGCGGTGTTGGGCCACGTCCTGGGAAGCAGGGCCTCAAACGCATAGTGGTTGTTCAGGAGGAACAGCCCCCTCCCCCACGAGAGCCCCCCCTTTTATTGCTGAGTGTGGCATCAGGTGTTATGGAATATCCCTTTGGTTGGTTTAGATCAGCTGCCCTGGCAATGTCCCCTCCCCATCACTTGCCCACCCCCAGCCTGCTGGCTCTTGGGGGCTTAGAAGGAGTCCTGATGCTGTGCCAGCACTACGCAGCAATAGACACAACACTGGAGTGATATCAGTGCTGTTCCAGCTACGAGTGCAGAGCACAGCACTGTGCGGGCTGCTGTAGGGAAAAGGTGACTCAAGCTCAGACAGACCCAACACAACTTGCACCCCTTATTCCATATCATTTGTGTCACAATCAGGTACAGTTTAGTATATAGATGTTCTCATCACCATTGTTTTCTGTCCATTGAAGCATTTTTATGTCTGTACTTCTCTTTATTCTATAGGTCTTTTCCCAAAATGCTCATAAAAACTGTTGATGGTTTCAGCTTCATCTGTCAAAGTGGTCACTCAGGGCAGGCGAAGTTGGTTTTCTTGACACCAGCACCAGCTTAGCTCACATCGCTGTTGCACTTGCCCGGTTCTTTGCAAAGTTGACCTGTCATTGGTTCTGCAGTGTCCTCCTACAACACATAACTTAGATAACAGATTAATTTTCTCCCAGTGTTAAATCTCCTTGTGGCACACACTTGATATCCCCATCTTTCTGCATTACCCACCAGGTATACCCTGGTCCCTGGGCAAAGACAATCCCACGAGTGGGTTTGCCTTTTCCCATGGCAGGGGCAACCCACACTGCCTTCCCCATCCACTTCCCCACATGCACTACAGGGACTTTAGCTTCTCCCACAGTATGTAGGGGTTTTGTTTTAGCAGGACCAGGACGGCTTTCAGACCCCCTGTTGTTAACTAGCCAAGTGGCCTCTGGTAGATTTATATCCCAATGTTTCCATGTCCCAGCACCCAATGCTCGCAGCATAGTTTTTAACAGTCCATTGTACCTCTCAACCTTCCCAGAGGCTTGTGGGTGATAAGGGATGTGGTACACCCATTCAATGCCATGTCTCTTGGCCCAGGAAGTGATCAAATTATTTCGGAAGTGACTCCCATTGTCGGACTCAATTCTTTCTGGTGTACCATGTCGCCACAGCACTTGTCTTTCCAGGCCCAAGATAGTGTTTCGGGCCGTGGCATGGTTTACTGGATATGTTTCCAGCCACCCAGTAGTTGCTTCTACCATGGTGAGTATGTAATGTTTACCTTGGCGGGTTTGTGGAAGTGGTCCAATGTAGTCAATCTGCCAGGCCTCACCATAATGAAATCCAAGCCATCTCCCCCTATTCGAGGGAGACTTTACCCTCATGGCTCGTTTGATTGCAGCACAGGTCTCACACTGATGGGTAAGCTGTGTGATGGCCTCAATGGTCAGGTCCACCCCTCGATCACGAGCCCATCTGTAAGTGGCATCCCTCCCCAGATGTCCTGATGTTTCATGGGCCCATCGAGCTACAAACAGCTCACCCTTACGTCCCCAGTTCAGGTCCACCTGAGCTATTTCAATTTTTGAAGCTCTATCTACTTCTTCATTGTTCTGATGTTCTTCGGTAGCACGATTCTTAGGCATATGGGCATCTACATGACGTACCTTTACAGCCAGGTTTTCTACCCGGGCAGCAATATCTTGCCACAGGGTAGCAGCCCAGATAGGTTTACCTCTGCACTGCCAGTTGTTCTGTTTCCATTATCGCAGCCACCCCCACAGCGCATTTGCCACCATCCATGAGTCAGTGCAGAGATACAGTACCGGCCACTTTTCTCTTTCAGCAATTTCTAGGGCCAGTTGTATAGCTTTCACTTCTGCATACTGGCTCGACTCCCCTTCCCCTTCCATGGCCTCCACAACTTGTCGTGTGGGACTCCACACAGCAGCTTTCCACTTCCGATGGCTCCCTACCACACGGCAGGATCCGTCAGTAAACAACACATACTGCTTTCTGTCTTCTGGCAACTCAATGTATGGTGGTGCCTCTTCAGCACGAGTTACTTCTTCTGTTGGTGCTCCGAAATCCCCGCCCTCTGGCCAGTCCATAATCTCTTCCAGGATTCCTGGGCGGTTGGGTTTTCCCATTCGAGACTGCTGTGTAATTAACGCTACCCATTTACTCCACGTAGCATCGGTTGCATGATGTGTAGTGGGGATTTTCTCTTTGAACATCCAATGTAACACAGGTAGCCGTGGGGCCAAGAGAAGTTGTGTTTCTGTACCAACAACTTCTGAAGCTGCTCGAATCCCCTCATATGCTGTTAATATTTCCTTTTCAGTTGGGGTGTAATTGGCTTCTGATCCTCGATAGCCCCGGCTCCAGAACCCCAAAGGTCGGCCTCGAGTTTCTCCTGGGGTCTTCTGCCAGAGGCTCCAGGTGAGCCCATGCTCCCCAGCTGCAGTGTACAGTATGTTTTGCACAGCTGGTCCAGTACGGACAGGCCCAAGGGCTACTGCACGAGCTATTTCTTGTTTGAGTTGTTCAAAGGCCTGTTGTTGCTCGGGGCCCCACTCGAACGAGTTCCTTTTTCGAGTCACTCAATATAGAGGACTCACAAGATGACTATAGCCGGGCACATGCATTCTCCAAAATCCCACAAGACCTAGGAAAGCTTGTGTTTCTTTTTTGCTAGTTGGCGGAGACATAACTGTTATTTTGTTGATCACATCCGTTGGAATGTGGCGACGTCCATCCTGCCATTTTACCCCCAAGAACTGGATTTCCTGTGCAGGTCCTTTAACCTTATTCTGTTTAATGGCAAAGCCAGCTTTCAAGAGAATTTGAATTATTTTCTTCCCTTTCCCAAAAACTTCTTCTGCTGTGTTACCCCATACAATGATATCATCGATGTACTGCAGGTGTTCAGGAGCGTTCCCCTGTTCCAGTGTCGTCTGGATCAGTCCATGGCAAATGGTAGGGCTGTGTTTCCACCCCTGGGGCAGTCGATTCCAAGTATACTGAATGCCCCTCCAAGTGAAAGCAAATTGTGGCCTGCATGCTGCTGCTAGAGGGATAGAGAAAAATACATTAGCAATATTGATTGTAGCATACCACTTGGCTGCCTTTGACTCTAGTTCGTACTGGAGTTCTAGCATGTCTGGCACTGCTGCACTTAGTGGTGGTGTGACTTCATTCAGGCCCCGATAGTCCACTGTTAGCCTCCACTCGCCATTGGACTTTCGCACTGGCCATATAGGACTGTTAAAAGGTGAATGAGTCTTGCTGATCACTCCTTGGCTCTCCAGATGGTGAACTAACTCATGGATAGGAATCAGGGAGTCTCTGTTGGTGTGATATTGCCGCCGGTGCACAGTTGTAGTCGCAATTGGCACTTGCTGTTCTTCAATCCTCAGCAGTCCTACAGCAGAAGGGTCTTGTGAGAGACCAGGCAGGGTAGACAACTGCTTAATCTTCTCTGTGCTCAAGGCAGCTATGCCAAAAGCCCACCGGTAACCTTTTGGATCCTTGAAGTACCCTTTCCTGAGGTAGTCTATGCCGAGGATGCACGGAGCCTCTGGGCCAGTCACGACGGGGTGCTTTTGCCACTCATTCCCAGTTAGACTCACTTCAGCTTCCAATATGGTTAGCTCTTGGGATCCCCCCGTCACTCCAGAGATAGAGATGGGTTCTGCCCCTTGGTGGCCTGACGGCATTAGGGTACACTGTGAGCCTGTGTCCACTAAAGCTTTATATTTTTGCAGTTCCGGTGTGCCAGGCCATCGAATCCACACAGTCCAGTAAATCCGGTTGTCCCTCTCCTCTACCTGGCCAGAGGCAGGGCCCCACTAGTCTTGGTCGGAGTATCTATCAATTAATTCTTCCAAATGTGAAGCAGAAGTCTCTTCGTCAGGGTCAGGAGTAATACTATTCCTTCTACTGCCTCTGGGGGACTGTTCAACAGAAACTGGAGGAGCAATCCTCTTAGGGGCCCCCTTTGTTGCTGCTGTATCTTTCCGTAGCTCACGTACCCGAGCAGCTAGGGCCGAGGTCGGTTCACCGTCCCACTTCCTCATATCTTCCCCATGGTCACGTAAATAAAACCACAAGGTACCTCGCGGTGTGCGTCCCGGATTCTCCCTTGTTTGAGCCGGGGACTGCTGGCGCTTGATGGCTGAAAGATTTTTCCGTTTAGGTGAGGACGAAGCTATGTGTTCATCTAACCGTTGGGACAGTCTCTCCACAGCTGAAATGCAGCCCCGTACTGGGGCAGAGAGATTTTCTTCATATTTATGAAGTTGATTGGACACGGTGTCCACAGTTGGCCCCATCCCCTCCTCCCAACCCATTACTGCCAGTGTGCTGGCATGTGTTGGGGGTGCCGCCCGTACAAACTTCCGCCACATGGATGTTCTGCATTGAACTTCATCAGGGTCTTTAGGTACCTGGGTGTTGTTTAAATCACTATAAAGCATCTCCAGCACAGCTAATTCCCGCAGCTGCTGGAGGCCCTGTGAGGAATGTTTTAACAAATCCAATTCGTGTCCATAAATTCGTGTCCATAAAGAATAATTCTGTTTGAATCCTGTCTGCCTCTGGGCCCTGCACTGGCAATTTAATTCTTGAACCACGGATGCAGTGTGTCCCAGTCTCCCCCTCATTCCAGTCAATTTATCACGTCTTCAGAAAACACTCCTTAAATTTATGAACCTGTTTGCTTTTGTTATTCCTGACTTCTAGTTCTAACAGTTACAGTTTTTTTTTCTGTCTTCTTCGAGATTGATTTAACACTGCTATAGATGTTATGTAGATGACTGTAAATAGCTGGGAAAGAATATTTTAATTGCTCGTGAGTCGTCAACCTGTTTGGGAGTTTCAGAACAACTGATAATAACTGGTGACTGCTGGTGACTGTTATGAGATCCTTGGTATCTGGCCAGGGGGGCCAAGAGATTAAGAGGAAGAAAAAAGAAGCTGAAGGACGGTTGGGAGACAAGACCTGTGGAGAGTGTACAGAGAGTGTTCCATAAACTTGGAATAGTGCCGAGTAAGTACAAAGGGTGAGAGGAAGACTACGAGCCTTCAGCATGAAAGACCCCTGGAGACCCCCAGAGGAGACTGATGCGCATGCTCCAGTAGGAGGACCTGGACCCCGGAAGCTAATTATAATAATCTATTTTTTTAGAAGTAGTAATGAATATGTATTAGTCTAGGTGCATAAAAATCAGTTGCTTGATGTAACTGGTGTGCGTCCTGGTGGGGCGGAGACTCCCGGTGCACCCAGCGCTGTTTGCTTACCTCTATTCCTTTATATTCTTTTAATAAATCCTATTTTTTTATTTAATCCTAATTTGAATCCTGAGCCATTTATAACAGCCCTGATCCATAGTGGTCCATTTGTTTACTTGGTAGACAATATCCTCTTTATGGGGATACCTTTCTTTCACAGCTGTTAGAATTCGCCTCCAGAGGCTGATAACTTGTGCCTCTCTTCCAATTACTCTATCAGTGAGCCGTTCTCTGGAAAGGGATCCCAGCTGCTTGGCTTCATTGCCTTCTAGCTGTTGGGTATTGGCCCCACTATCCCAGCATCGAAGCAGCCAGGTGAGGATGTGCTCACCTGGATGGCGACTGAAGTCTTTTCGTAGTTCTTGCAGCTCACTCAAGGATAGAGACCGATGTCCTGGTTTCAGTTAGCACAGAATTAATTTTCTTCCTAGTAGCTGGTGGAATGCTGTGTTTTGGCTTAGGATGAGAAGAGTGCTGATAACACCCCGATGCTTTAATTGTTGCAGAGCAGTGCTTATACTAAGCCAAGGACATCTCAGCCTTTTGCTCTGTCCTGCCAACGGGCAGGCTGGGGGTGCAGTAAGAGCTGGGAGGGGACAGACCCAGGACAGGTGACCCAAACTAGCCAAAGGGGTATTCCATACCATCTGACGTCATGCTAAACAATATATAGGGGTGGCTAGCTGGGGGGAGGGGGCCGGACTGCTCGGGGTTAGGCTGGGCATCGGTCAGCGAGTGGTGAGCAATTGCATTGTGCATCACTTGTTTGTACATACTATTATTACTTTCCTATTATCACCATTGTATTATTATTGTTATTATTTTATTATTATTTTGTTATTATTATTTTCCTGTCTTATTAAACTGTCTTTATCTCAACTCACGGGCTTCACTTTCCATTTCTCTCCCCCGTCCCAGAGAGGGAGGGGGGAGGGTGAGCAAACGGCTGCGTGGTGTTTAGCTGCCGGCCGGGTTAAACCACGACAACCGAGTAGTTTCTGATTCATCTATGATTTCAGTCTCTTCTTTGTGATGTTGCCGTGATAACGCTGCTTTAGAGCTGCTTGCCTTTTCTTCTTCTCCCTCATCTGTAGGAGGAGCTTCTTCCCGTACTAAATGACCTGATCTCCGTTTCCACTGTTTCGTCTTTACTACAGGGGCGACTGATACCATAGATGGTCGGTCCTCTGGGGTGGTCACAGTGTGTGCTGTCTCATAATCAAATTCAAGAACCTCCCTATCCCCTTGAGGGTGCTGGGCAATGTTAATTGGCATCTGATAGGCGTAAGCCAGACCCCAGCAGAGTGCAGCAATCTGGTGGAGTTCTCTAGTATTGCCAGGGTCAGGGCATTCGTCTTTCAAACATCGTACCAGTTTTCTTGGATTTTGTACTTGTTCAGGGGTGAAATTTAGAACCATTGGAGGAGAAAACCGTGATAGGTACCTGCCCAAATCCCCACACACACCTTGCCACCCACAACTTTGTCTGGGGACAGGTCCTTGGATACTATTCTTAATAAATTGCTTTACCTTGGGGAAGAAGACAAACACAAGACCTAGTAATAGGAGGATAATATCTGACCAAGGGTATCCAAGATACTGAAAGGCTGCTGTAATTAGCCCACAGGGAGAAAAGTAGAAGGCACCACACCTGATATTACTCACTGATTGACTGCTAGGGGCAAAAAAGAAGGCGCTGTAATTCTTAATATTTTCAATAAAATAATCTCCAGGAGACCAGGAGGATAACAATGCCGGGCCTGAATACCAAACAAAAGTGAAGGCCAGTATGTTACAGCACAACACGATAAAAAAAAACAAGCACAGACTTCAACGCTTTCTCCGATCGGATGTAAAGGAAAAAAGAAAACAGAGAGTAGGCTACATACAACATATCCACACAGAAAAGTATTGCCAGAAAACCGAGCATTATGACTACCAATATGTTAGTTGTAAATACTTCAATCAATGTTATTGTTATCTCAACCCTCGAGCCCCACGTTGGGCGCCAAAAAGGACTGTGGTGGTTTTACTCAGGTGGGCAGCCAAGCTCCACCACAACTGCTCTCTCACTCCCCCTCTCCTCAGAAGGAAGGGGGAGAAAATACAACACAGAGAACTCGAGGTTTGAGATGAGAAAGGTTTAATTAAAGGGAAAGGGAATGGGAAGGAAAAACAGATACAAAAGAAACAATCAGTCCGCGCGGAAGCACAGAGAGAGAGAAAAAAATATTCTCTACTTCCCATCAGCGAGCAGTGTTGGGCCACGTCTTGGGAAGCAGGGCCTCAAATGTGTAGTGGTTGTTCAGGAGGAACAGCCCCCTCCCCCACGAGAGCCCCCCCTTTTATTGCTGAGTGTGACATCAGGTGTTATGGAATATCCCTTTGGTTGGTTTAGGTCAGCTGCCCCTGCAATGTCCCCTCCCCATCACTTGCCCACCCCCAGCCTGCTGGCTCTTGGGGGCTTAGAAGGAGTCCTGATGCTGTGCCAGCACTACGCAGCAATAGACACAACACTGGAGTGATATCAGTGCTGTTCCAGCTACGAGTGCAGAGCACAGCACTGTGCGGGCTGCTGTAGGGAAAAGGTGACTCCAGCACAGGCAGACCCAACACACCATGGCAACACAAGCCCATGGCTACCATGGCAACAATTTTACACTTCCTGTAGTAACATGGCCTTCTGTTGCCTATGGCAGTACCGTGTCACTACCCCATGGAAACAAACCATGGTTGCCGTTGCAACACAAGCTCATGGTTGCCATGGCAACACAACCCCATGGTTACCATGGCAAAAAAACACCATGGTTACCATGGCAACGCAACCCCATGGTTGCCATGTCAACAGAACGTGATGGTTACCATGGCAACAGAACCCCATGGTTGCCAAGGCAACACAGCTCCATTGCTGCCATGGCAACAGAACCCCATGGTTTCCATGGCAACACAACCCACAGAACCCCATGGTTTCCATGGCAACACAACCCATGATTGCCATGGCTACACAAGACCATGGGTGCCATGGCAACACAACCCCATGGTTTCCATGGCAACAGAACCTCTCTTTTTTCCTTGGTAACACAACCCCATGGTTGTCATGGCAACAGAACAATATGGTTGCCATGGTAACAAGATTACACTTCTGTGAGGAATGTTTTAACAATTCCAATTCGTGTCCATAAATTCGTGTCCATAAATTCGTGTCCATAAATTCGTGTCCATAAAGAACAATTCTGTTTGAATCCTGTCTGCCTGGGCCCTGCACTGGCAATTTAATTCTTGAACCACAGATGCAGTGTGTCCCAGTCTCCCCCTCATTCCAGTCAATTTATCAAGTCTTCAGAAAACACTCCTTAAATTTATGAACCTGTTTGCTTTTGTTATTCCTGACTTCTAGTTCTAACAGTTACAGCCTTTTCTCCTGTCTTCTTCGAGATTAACTTAACACTGCTATAGATGTGTCTGTGAATGGCTGGGGAAGAATGTTTTAATTACTCGTGAAGCGTCAAATAAGAAAGCTGTTTGTGTTTGATGTCTGGGAGTTTCAGAACAACTGATAACAACTAGTGACTGTTATGGGATACTATGTGGATCCTTGGTATCTGGCCAGGGGGGCCAAGAGATTAAGAGGAAGAAAAAAGAAGCTGAAGGACGGTTGGGAGACAAGACCTGTGGAGAGTGTACAGAGAGTGTTCCATAAACTTGGAATAGTGCCGAGTGAGTACAAAGGGTGAGAGGAAGACTACGAGCCTTCAGCATGAAAGACCCCTGGAGACCCCCAGAGGAGACTGATGCGCATGCTCCAGTAGGAGGGACTGGACCCCGGAAGCTAATTATAATAATCTACTTTTTTAGAAGTAGTAATGAATATGTATTAGTCTAGGTGCATAAAAATCAGTTGCTTGATGTAACTGGTGTGCGTCCTGGTGGAGCAGAGACTCCCGGTGCACCCAGCGCTGTTTGCTTACCTCTATTCCTTTATATTCTTTTAATAAATCCTATTTTTTTATTTAATCCTAATTTGAATCCTGAGCCATTTATAACAATTTGGGGGCTCGTCCGGGATGGCTATAGTTCCTGAATTCTGATTTAATCTAGGAGAGGCGCCCCACCATTTGGTGGCTCCTGTTTGAGTCAGATCGGGACTAATGCCATCCTGAACCTGAATAAAGGTAAGCAAAGAATTTGATTTTTTTTGAGCTCCCTTGTTGCCGGCTGTTTTTTGCCCGTAATTCTGCGCGCGAAGATCCGGACGAAGACGACAGAGTCGTTTGGATACCGTTCGGTTGGATTCCGGTGTCCGGAATCGAACCGGATGAAGACGACAGTCGTTTGGATACCGTCTGGTTCGATCCCAGACGAAGACAGCAGAGACGCTGGTGGATACCATCCGATTGGAGTCTGGACGAAGACGACTGATTCGTAAGATACCGTCCGGTTGGGTAAGGGTACGGTTGCCAGTTTTTGTGTGTGAGAGTGTAACTGAGACTTCTAAAGTCAGCGTGGAGGTCTTTTTGTTTTCTCACTGGTTCTAATCTCCTGTCGGGGGGGCTGGACTGGTGAGAAGAGGGATACGTGGGTGGGTGATAGGTCCTAAACCCCCTGCAAGACACTCTCACTGGGCAGCCAAGGGCTGTGGGAATTGCCACTAGTATAATTCCTGGATGGGTCAGATAAAATCGAAGACCAAGGACCAGAAAGGGAGCAAATTACCAGATATATGTCCAAAAAGTCCATTATGAATAATGATTAGAAATTGGAACAATAGGGGCCCCAGAAAATTAAAGAGTAAATTGAAAATGATTATTATATGATAGAATGACCAAAAGAACCCTTAAGACCCCATGTATTTTGATCCACAGAGGACGGGGTCTGTCAGGCTTTGAACATTAATAGTAGAATACCTGTGGATCCAGAAAAGAGCAAGCTGAAACATTGGAATTAGAAATTAGAGAGCAATTGATTAAGAATGAATATGTGCTACTGTGCTGTGCTGCGCTTATACCTCCAGATAACAGGAGCCTCTCGGGCCCTGAGAATCAGATCAAAAACAACCTCATGGTTCAGACTTTAATCAAGGGGTCTAAAATAAGGAGGACTGTTCATAAAGGGACAGGTTATGTATATGTATAGGAATGTTTATGTATATGTAACTTTTTACTAAAGCAATTTGTCACGTTAGGCCTGCACGACTTTGGGGGGACTACCCGCCCCGTGCCTCACGGAACTGAGTAAACATACCTACTTTACAATCTTACTGATTGTGGAGTCAGCTTTCTGTGAGTCATTTTGGTGAGCCAGGCAGGAGACACTCTGCTCGGCTGCGGGATCGGCTGCAGCGTGGACGCCCCTAGGTGCACCCTGTGCGTTTTGCTCGGAGGGGACTCCACTCTCAGCTGCTCACCGCAGGAGCAAAGAAACTCCTGAAACTGCAGACAAACGGTATGTTTTCAGCTGCTGGAGGGATACTAACTGGAGTGTTAATAATTGTATGTGTTTTTATGTATGTATTTTGTGTTGAAAGTACTTGTGTAAGTGTAAGGGTTTGAAACAAAGTGTTATGTCACTTCATGAAAAACACAGTCAGAGACAATACTTATTTGGTTGGTTATCATTCTAAATTATATTCCTGTGGTATGAATGAGATGTGCTGGAGGCCTCCGTGTGCGATTGTGCTGTGTGAGTGAGACGCAGCGTTGCTGCAAAGCGAGTGCAGAGTTCCGATCCGTTGTTCCTTACTCTCCGCAAGGGAGTGGGCAGAGACGAACGAAGTGCTTGACAGACTGAAAAGAAGTGCTGTTTTATCCAAGTTTTGAGTGGTGATGCCTAATATATGAGCCCGGTGTATCTTGTGTATCTTGTGTATCCTATTTTTGCTCTTAAATGTTTTGACTGTGACAAGAAAAAGGCAGGAGCATGATATGACATGCTTCCTGCAACATATGAGGCCCGCACAGGCCGAGACCTGGACTCGCTGAGACCTGAACAGGCCGAGAGACTGGAGCGGCGCCGAGAGACTGGAGCGGCGCTGGGAGGCCCGAGACACTACGGAGGGACTACCGCTGGACGGAGAGAGCCTTGAGAGACGCTGCAGAGCCACGGACGGCTCTGAGAGACACAGAATAGACCTGACAGAAGCTGCAAAACGTGGGGAAATTGAAGTAATTGCAGAACATCCGAGATCGAGTTGCTACGGGAGACCAGAGGCGTCAGTGGACACCGGTAGCTGACCCTCACCGTGTGGCGAGTCGGCACAGAGCAGAGGGGCGGACATCAGGACCCTGCAGCCTGTCTGACATAACCATGGAGGCAGCGGCAGCAGCGGCTGTGCTGCTTCACTCTGACATTCTTTTTATAAAAGGTTTATCTTGCAATGCAAAAAAAAAAAAACTATTAGTCCCCAGATCGGTGTTATAACTATTACTAATGACGACTTAGCTCTATTGCAGGGCAGGAGTGCAGAGACGCTGATTACACTGCCAAACGACCACCGGCAGGCTCTTTCACAAACCTAAGGTTGCAGCTGGCACTGCCTGCAGCCGTATAGCAGACGTTACACTCTCTTTCCTAATTAGTAATCATGTGTCTTATCCATTTGTGGTGAATGGCCAGTGACAAAAAGAAAAGGGGGGAGACAAAGACAGAAACGGTACAAGGAGGATGCCACTGACACTAACAGCATGGGTAATAGGAGTAGTGTAAGTGACACAGGTGACGGTGCGGGGCGCTCTGCCTGCTGCTCGCCTTCGCCTGACTGTGCACTGCTGCCAACGGTGCTAGAGTAAAATGTGAAGACTGTCTGGATGGCACTGATGAAGCAAACTGTAACAATGTTATTCAGTGCTCTGGACCTGGCAAATTCAAGTGCAGAAGTGGAGAATGCATAGATATCAATAAAGTGTGTAACCAGCAGAGAGACTGCAAGGACTGGGCCCCTGAGCCCCTGAAGGAATGCAACAAAAATGAATGTGACTGTCCAGCTGGGAAACTGTGGAGTTAGTGATGAATGCCAAAACCCTGGTATCTGTAGTCAAATCTGTATCAACCTGAAAGGTGGCTACAAATGTGAATGTAGCCGTGGCTATCAGGTGAATCCTGCTACAGGAACCTGGAAAGGGCCATACGGGTACAGAAATACAAATAACATCCGTGATTATAATGACACTGCTAAGCAGGGTTTAGGGGCTTATGGCATGGAGACAAGGGGTAACAACTACAGTGTTTGGAACAATTGTACAGCTTTGGCCTTACCTCCTGATGTTTTTCTGATTTGTGGTGATAGGGCCTGGCAAGGTATCACTGCAAATGCTATCAGATGTCCATGTTACTTAGATAAACTCATTGTATTTGCTCCTAGCTTGTTACAGTTGCGTGAGATCACCAGACATAAATGGGCATTGCTTGCACCGGATAGCAATGATAATGTTGAATTGTGTGGGGTTGCAGCTAGAGCAGCATTGGCAATTTTAGTGCTTGGAGTGGCATCTGCGGCCGCACGTAACAACTTAGAAAAATTGGTATGCTGGGCCAAGAAGCAAGCCTATGCCATGACAGAGATACTTGAGGAGATGTTACCAGATCAAAATAGTCTGCGACATGCGCTCTTACAGGATCAAGCTGCTATTGACTTTTTGCTTTTGGCTCAAGGGCATGGGTGTGAGGGACTGTACCTTGTTTTACTGACTACTGAAATAGCTGTGAGAACCGCAGAAAGGGACCCATGCATTCAGAATAAAAGGACCAGTAACTACTGAAACTTGGAGGGCTGAGTCCGCTCCTGGGAAACTGAAACTCATGCTAAGGAAGAACTAATATTCTGGCAACGAGGCTCTGCATGAATTAAGGATGCCAAATAAAGAGGACAAGCTTGAAGTGAGGAAAGGGAGAAGGCAAGACCAGGGCAGGACCCTCCACTGCGGTGTGTATGGTCTACTGAGGGAGGCAACCCCTATGGGTATTGGCTGCCGAGTGAGAGGGCCTCTACTGGACTTCTCCCACACTAAGGTCAGGTTGTCCTGAGAAAATACCATAAGAACCTTTTTTTTAACCTATATAAAACTGTGATTCGTTTTCCAGGAGCTGGATCACCCTGACAGGCCGAACGGTAACACAAGCCTGAATCAACCCTGAAGGCGTTTGCCTATTATGATCCAGATACGTGGGCAGATCGTGGGACTATAGGACCCCAGTATATATACTTAATAGAATAATTAGGTTATTAGCTGTAATAGAAATAGTTATAAATGATGAGAACTGCTTTGTATCAAAATTGCCTAGCTTTGGATTATTTACTAGCACAAGAAGGAGAAGTCTGTGGAAAATTTAGCTTTAGTAATTGCTGTTTAAAGATTGATAAAAAGGGTGTTTCTTCCTAGTAGCTGATAGAATGTTATGTTCTGGTTTAGGATGAGAAGAATGTTAATAATATGCTGATGTTTTAATTGTTTTGAATTGTTACAGAGCAGTGCTTACACCAAGCCAAGGACCAAGCCAAATTCAGCTTCTCACTGTCCTGTCAGTAGGCAGGCTGGGAGGAGGGCCGGACTGCTCGGGGTTAGGTTGGGCATCGGACAGCAGGTGGTGAGCAATTGCATTGTGCATCACTTGTTTCATACACATTATTACTAGTAGTAATATTATCATCATTATTATTGTTATTATTATTATTATTTTCTTGTTTTTATCTCAACTCACAGGCTTCACTTTCCCATTTCTCTCTCCCATCCCAGAGAAGGAGGGGGGGAGGTGAGCGAGCAAACACAAACCTGGAAGGATATGGAATGGGATTTATTTTCATGGCTGCCTGGTGGACCATGGGTTAAAAGAGTGTTATTTTTATTGTTATGTGGTGTAAAGATGTTATTGTTTATACCTTGTATGATACCTTGTCTTACATTATTAATACGCCGGGTGATAAATAGTACATTGGTAATAACTTCATTAAAAAAAAAGAAGGGAATATGTCAATTATGATGCTTGAGGATTGGACCCTCCAAGAACAAACTGATGAAATCCAATTATTAATAACAGAAGAGACACGAATTGGGGATATTAAAAAGAAGATAAGGGATTGTGAGGAATGTTTTAACAATTCCAATTCGTGTCCATAAATTCATGTCCATAAATTCGTGTCCATAAATTCGTGTCCATAAAGAACAATTCTGTTTGAATCCTGTCTGCCTGGGCCCTGCACTGGCAATTTAATTCTTGAACCACAGATGCAGTGTGTCCCAGTCTCCCCCTCATTCCAGTCAATTTATCAAGTCTTCAGAAAACACTCCTTAAATTTATGAACCTGTTTGCTTTTGTTATTCCTGACTTCTAGTTCTAACAGTTACAGCCTTTTCTCCTGTCTTCTTCGAGATTAACTTAACACTGCTATAGATGTGTCTGTGAATGGCTGGGGAAGAATGTTTTAATTACTCGTGAAGCGTCAAATAAGAAAGCTGTTTGTGTTTGATGTCTGGGAGTTTCAGAACAACTGATAACAACTAGTGACTGTTATGGGATACTATGTGGATCCTTGGTATCTGGCCAGGGGGGCCAAGAGATTAAGAGGAAGAAAAAAGAAGCTGAAGGACGGTTGGGAGACAAGACCTGTGGAGAGTGTACAGAGAGTGTTCCATAAACTTGGAATAGTGCCGAGTAAGTACAAAGGGTGAGAGGAAGACTACGAGCCTTCAGCATGAAAGACCCCTGGAGACCCCCAGAGGAGACTGATGCGCATGCTCCAGTAGGAGGACCTGGACCCCGGAAGCTAATTATAATAATCTATTTTTTTAGAAGTAGTAATGAATATGTATTAGTCTAGGTGCATAAAAATCAGTTGCTTGATGTAACTGGTGTGCGTCCTGGTGGGGCGGAGACTCCCGGTGCACCCAGCGCTGTTTGCTTACCTCTATTCCTTTATATTCTTTTAATAAATCCTATTTTTTTATTTAATCCTAATTTGAATCCTGAGCCATTTATAACAGCCCTGATCCATAGTGGTCCATTTGTTTACTTGGTAGACAATATCCTCTTTATGGGGATACCTTTCTTTCACAGCTGTTAGAATTCGCCTCCAGAGGCTGATAACTTGTGCCTCTCTTCCAATTACTCTATCAGTGAGCCGTTCTCTGGAAAGGGATCCCAGCTGCTTGGCTTCATTGCCTTCTAGCTGTTGGGTATTGGCCCCACTATCCCAGCATCGAAGCAGCCAGGTGAGGATGTGCTCACCTGGATGGCGACTGAAGTCTTTTCGTAGTTCTTGCAGCTCACTCAAGGATAGAGACCGATGTCCTGGTTTCAGTTAGCACAGAATTAATTTTCTTCCTAGTAGCTGGTGGAATGCTGTGTTTTGGCTTAGGATGAGAAGAGTGCTGATAACACCCCGATGCTTTAATTGTTGCAGAGCAGTGCTTATACTAAGCCAAGGACATCTCAGCCTTTTGCTCTGTCCTGCCAACGGGCAGGCTGGGGGTGCAGTAAGAGCTGGGAGGGGACAGACCCAGGACAGGTGACCCAAACTAGCCAAAGGGGTATTCCATACCATCTGACGTCATGCTAAACAATATATAGGGGTGGCTAGCTGGGGGGAGGGGGCCGGACTGCTCGGGGTTAGGCTGGGCATCGGTCAGCGAGTGGTGAGCAATTGCATTGTGCATCACTTGTTTGTACATACTATTATTACTTTCCTATTATCACCATTGTATTATTATTGTTATTATTTTATTATTATTTTGTTATTATTATTTTCCTGTCTTATTAAACTGTCTTTATCTCAACTCACGGGCTTCACTTTCCATTTCTCTCCCCCGTCCCAGAGAGGGAGGGGGGAGGGTGAGCAAACGGCTGCGTGGTGTTTAGCTGCCGGCCGGGTTAAACCACGACAACCGAGTAGTTTCTGATTCATCTATGATTTCAGTCTCTTCTTTGTGATGTTGCCGTGATAACGCTGCTTTAGAGCTGCTTGCCTTTTCTTCTTCTCCCTCATCTGTAGGAGGAGCTTCTTCCCGTACTAAATGACCTGATCTCCGTTTCCACTGTTTCGTCTTTACTACAGGGGCGACTGATACCATAGATGGTCGGTCCTCTGGGGTGGTCACAGTGTGTGCTGTCTCATAATCAAATTCAAGAACCTCCCTATCCCCTTGAGGGTGCTGGGCAATGTTAATTGGCATCTGATAGGCGTAAGCCAGACCCCAGCAGAGTGCAGCAATCTGGTGGAGTTCTCTAGTATTGCCAGGGTCAGGGCATTCGTCTTTCAAACATCGTACCAGTTTTCTTGGATTTTGTACTTGTTCAGGGGTGAAATTTAGAACCATTGGAGGAGAAAACCGTGATAGGTACCTGCCCAAATCCCCACACACACCTTGCCACCCACAACTTTGTCTGGGGACAGGTCCTTGGATACTATTCTTAATAAATTGCTTTACCTTGGGGAAGAAGACAAACACAAGACCTAGTAATAGGAGGATAATATCTGACCAAGGGTATCCAAGATACTGAAAGGCTGCTGTAATTAGCCCACAGGGAGAAAAGTAGAAGGCACCACACCTGATATTACTCACTGATTGACTGCTAGGGGCAAAAAAGAAGGCGCTGTAATTCTTAATATTTTCAATAAAATAATCTCCAGGAGACCAGGAGGATAACAATGCCGGGCCTGAATACCAAACAAAAGTGAAGGCCAGTATGTTACAGCACAACACGATAAAAAAAAACAAGCACAGACTTCAACGCTTTCTCCGATCGGATGTAAAGGAAAAAAGAAAACAGAGAGTAGGCTACATACAACATATCCACACAGAAAAGTATTGCCAGAAAACCGAGCATTATGACTACCAATATGTTAGTTGTAAATACTTCAATCAATGTTATTGTTATCTCAACCCTCGAGCCCCACGTTGGGCGCCAAAAAGGACTGTGGTGGTTTTACTCAGGTGGGCAGCCAAGCTCCACCACAACTGCTCTCTCACTCCCCCTCTCCTCAGAAGGAAGGGGGAGAAAATACAACACAGAGAACTCGAGGTTTGAGATGAGAAAGGTTTAATTAAAGGGAAAGGGAATGGGAAGGAAAAACAGATACAAAAGAAACAATCAGTCCGCGCGGAAGCACAGAGAGAGAGAAAAAAATATTCTCTACTTCCCATCAGCGAGCAGTGTTGGGCCACGTCTTGGGAAGCAGGGCCTCAAATGTGTAGTGGTTGTTCAGGAGGAACAGCCCCCTCCCCCACGAGAGCCCCCCCTTTTATTGCTGAGTGTGACATCAGGTGTTATGGAATATCCCTTTGGTTGGTTTAGGTCAGCTGCCCCTGCAATGTCCCCTCCCCATCACTTGCCCACCCCCAGCCTGCTGGCTCTTGGGGGCTTAGAAGGAGTCCTGATGCTGTGCCAGCACTACGCAGCAATAGACACAACACTGGAGTGATATCAGTGCTGTTCCAGCTACGAGTGCAGAGCACAGCACTGTGCGGGCTGCTGTAGGGAAAAGGTGACTCCAGCACAGGCAGACCCAACACACCATGGCAACACAAGCCCATGGCTACCATGGCAACAATTTTACACTTCCTGTAGTAACATGGCCTTCTGTTGCCTATGGCAGTACCGTGTCACTACCCCATGGAAACAAACCATGGTTGCCGTTGCAACACAAGCTCATGGTTGCCATGGCAACACAACCCCATGGTTACCATGGCAAAAAAACACCATGGTTACCATGGCAACGCAACCCCATGGTTGCCATGTCAACAGAACGTGATGGTTACCATGGCAACAGAACCCCATGGTTGCCAAGGCAACACAGCTCCATTGCTGCCATGGCAACAGAACCCCATGGTTTCCATGGCAACACAACCCACAGAACCCCATGGTTTCCATGGCAACACAACCCATGATTGCCATGGCTACACAAGACCATGGGTGCCATGGCAACACAACCCCATGGTTTCCATGGCAACAGAACCTCTCTTTTTTCCTTGGTAACACAACCCCATGGTTGTCATGGCAACAGAACAATATGGTTGCCATGGTAACAAGATTACACTTCTGTGAGGAATGTTTTAACAATTCCAATTCGTGTCCATAAATTCGTGTCCATAAATTCGTGTCCATAAATTCGTGTCCATAAAGAACAATTCTGTTTGAATCCTGTCTGCCTGGGCCCTGCACTGGCAATTTAATTCTTGAACCACAGATGCAGTGTGTCCCAGTCTCCCCCTCATTCCAGTCAATTTATCAAGTCTTCAGAAAACACTCCTTAAATTTATGAACCTGTTTGCTTTTGTTATTCCTGACTTCTAGTTCTAACAGTTACAGCCTTTTCTCCTGTCTTCTTCGAGATTAACTTAACACTGCTATAGATGTGTCTGTGAATGGCTGGGGAAGAATGTTTTAATTACTCGTGAAGCGTCAAATAAGAAAGCTGTTTGTGTTTGATGTCTGGGAGTTTCAGAACAACTGATAACAACTAGTGACTGTTATGGGATACTATGTGGATCCTTGGTATCTGGCCAGGGGGGCCAAGAGATTAAGAGGAAGAAAAAAGAAGCTGAAGGACGGTTGGGAGACAAGACCTGTGGAGAGTGTACAGAGAGTGTTCCATAAACTTGGAATAGTGCCGAGTGAGTACAAAGGGTGAGAGGAAGACTACGAGCCTTCAGCATGAAAGACCCCTGGAGACCCCCAGAGGAGACTGATGCGCATGCTCCAGTAGGAGGGACTGGACCCCGGAAGCTAATTATAATAATCTACTTTTTTAGAAGTAGTAATGAATATGTATTAGTCTAGGTGCATAAAAATCAGTTGCTTGATGTAACTGGTGTGCGTCCTGGTGGAGCAGAGACTCCCGGTGCACCCAGCGCTGTTTGCTTACCTCTATTCCTTTATATTCTTTTAATAAATCCTATTTTTTTATTTAATCCTAATTTGAATCCTGAGCCATTTATAACACTTCCTATAGTTACATGGCCATTTGTTGCCTATGTCTCACCACCCCATGGAAACACCCCATGGTTCCTATGGCAACACAACTCCATGGTTGCCATGGCTACACAACCCCATGGTTACCATGGCAACACAACCCCATGGTTGCCATGGCTACACAACTCCACGGTTGCCATGGCAACTCAACCCCATGGTTGCCATGACAACTCAACCCCATGGTTACCATGGCAACACGACACTATGGTTACCATGGTGACACAACCCCATGCTTTCATGGCAACAGATACCCATGCTTGCAATGACAACAGAACCCCATGGATACTATGTCAACACAACCACATAGTTTCCATGGCAACAGAACCCCATGGTTGCGATGGCTACACAACCCCAAGGATACCGTAGCATCACAAACACATGGTTTCCATGGCAACACAAAAAACAGGGTTGCAATGGCAACAGAACCCCATTAGTTACCATGGCAACACAAGCCCCATGATTGCCATTACAATACAACCCCATGGTTACAATGGCAACAAAAACCCATGGTTAACATGGCAACACAAGCCCATGGTTGCCATGACAACACACCCCATGGTTGCCATGGCTAGACAATCCCATGATTGCCATGACAACAATCTTACATGTCCTTTAGTAACATGGCCTTTTTTTACATATGGCACTACGGTGTCACCACCCAATGGCAACACCCCATGGTTGCCATGGCAACAGAAAGCCATGGATACCATGGTAACACAACCTCATGGTTACCAAGGCAAAAAAATAACAAGGTTGCCATGGCACCACAACCCCATGGTCGCCGTGGCAACACAACACTATGGTTACCATGGTGACACAACCCCAGGCTTTCATGGCAACAGATATTCATGCTTGCGATGACAACAGAACCCCATGGTTGCCATGGCTAGACAACCCCATGATTGCCATGACAACACAACCCCATGGTTTCCATGGCTAGACAACCCCATGGTTACCATGGCAACACAACCACATAGTTGCCATGGCAGCACAACACCATGGTTGCCATAGCTACACAACCCGAAGGTTACCATGGCATCACAAACCCATGGTTTCCATGGCAACACAACCCCATGGTTACCATGGCTACACAACCCCATAGTAACCATGGCAACACAACGCCATGGTTTCCATGGCGACACAACCCCATAGTTACCATGGCAACACAACACCATGGTTGCCATGGCAACACAAAAAACAGGGTTGCAATGGCAACACAAACCCATGGTAACCATGGCAACACAACCCCATGATTGCCATGGCACCACAACCCTATGGTTGCAATGGCAAAAAAAAAACAAGCTTACCATGGCAACACAACACTATGGTTACCATGGAGACACAAACCCATGCTTCCATGGCAACAGATATCCATGCTTGCAATGACAATAGAACCACATGGTTGCCATGGACAAACCACCCCATGGTTGCCATTGACACACAAAGCCATGGTTACCATTGCAACACAACCCCATGGTTGCCATGGCAACACAAGCCCATGGTTACAATTACAACACACCCCATGGTTGCCGTGGCAACAATCTTACACTTCCTATAGTAACATAGCCTTTTTGTTGCCTATAGCAATACGGTGTCACCACCCCATGGCAACACCCCATGGTTGCCATGGCAACACAACCCCATGGTTGCCATGGCAACGCAAACCCATGGTTACCATGGCAACACAGCTGTATGGCTGCTATGGCAGGACAACCCCATTATTACCATGGAAACACAACCGCATGGTTGCTATGGCAACACAACCCTATGGTGTCCATGGCAAAAGAACCCCATGGTTACCATGGAAACAATCTTACACTTCCTATAGTAACATGGCCTTGTGATGCATATGGCCCTACGGTGTCACCACCCCATGGCAACACCCCATGGTTTGAAGAGGAAGAGGAAGAGGAAGAGGAAGAGGAAGAGGAAGAGGAAGAGGAAGAGGAAGAGGGAGAGGGAGAGGGAGAGGGAGAGGGAGAGGAAGAGGAGAGGGAAGAGGAAGAGAAAAAGGAAGAGGAGGAGGAAGAGGAGGAGTAGGAGGAAGAGGAAGAGCGTCGTGGTTTAACCCTGCCGGCAGCTAAACACCACGCAGCCGTTCGCTCACCCTCCCCCCTCCCTCTCTGGGATGGGGAAGAGAAATGGAAAGTGAAGCCTGTGAGTTGAAATAAAGACAGTTTAATAAGACAGGAAAATAATAATAACAAAAATAATAATAACAATAATAATAATAATGATACAATAGTGATAATACGAAAGTAATAATAGTATGTACAAACAAGTGATGCACAATGCAATTGCTCACCACCTGCTGACCGATGCTCAGCCTAACCCCCGAGCAGTCCGGCCCCCTCCCCTGGCTAACCACCCCTATATATTGTTTAACATGACGTCAGATGGTATGGAATACCCCTTTGGCTAGTTTGGGTCACCTGTCCCGGGTCTGTCCCCTCCCAGCTTTTACAGCACCCCCAGCCTGCTCGTTGGCAGGACAGAGCAAGAAACTGAGATGTCCTTGGCTTAGTATAAGCACTGCTCTGCAACAATTAAAACATTGGGGTGTTATCAGCACTCTTCTCATCCTAAGCAAAAACACAGCATTCCACCAGCTACTACGAAGACAATTAATTCTGTTCTAACTGAAACCAGGACAGGATATGTTTAGGGTTGCTTGGCAAGAGCGAACCCGGATGGTCCAGTTGCATGTGGGGCTGCGTAAAGGATCCCCTGGGTAGTTCACTTGTACCCAAAGCCTTCCTTTGGGGGCACTTTTGGATGGGCGAAAGAGGCACTGAACGCTTTCTCTGGGGCCCGATATATCAGTCGTCTCCAATGCCGGCTAGGGTTATGGTTAGGGTTGCTTGGCAAGAGCAGATCCAGAGGGTCCAGTTGCCTGTGGGGCTGCGTAAAGGCTCCCCTGGGGAGTTCAGCTATACCCAAAGCCTTCCTTTGGGGGCACTTTTGCATGGGTGAAACGGGCTCGGAACGTGTTCTCTTGGGTCCAAGTTTTTAATCGTCTCTAATGCAGGGAAGGGATATGTTTAGGCTTGCTCGGAATGAGCAAACACGGAGGGTCCAGTTGCATGTGGGGCTGCGTAAAGGCTCCCCTGGGGTGTACAGCTGTTCCCAAATCCTTCCTTTGGGGGCACATTTGGATGGGCGAAAGGGACTCGGAACGCGTTTTCTGCGGCCCGATTTTTCAGTCGTCTCCCATGCCGGCTAGGGTTATTTTTATACTTGCTTGAAAAGAGCGAACAGGGAGGGTCCAGTTGCATGTGGGGCTGCGTAATGGCTCCCCTGGGGAGATCACTTGTACCCAAAGCCTTCCTTTGGGGGCACTTTTGGATGGGTGAAAGGGTCTTGGAACTCGTTTTCTGGGGTCCGAGTTTTCAGTTGTCTCCGGTGCCGGCTAGAACTGTATTTAGGTTTGCTCGTAAACTGCGAACACTCAGGGTCCAGTTGCATGTGGGGCTGCGTAAGGCTCCCCTGGGGAGTACAGCTGTTCCCAAAGCCTTCCTTTGGGGGCACTTTTGGATGGGCAAAAGGAGCTCGGAACGCCTTTCCTGGGTTCCGATATATCAGTCGTTTCCAATGCCGGCTAGGGTTATGGTTAGGGTTGCTTGGCAACAGCAGATCCGGAGGGTCGAGTTGCATGTGGGGCTGCGTAAAAGCTCCCCTGGGGAGTTCACTTGTACACAACGCCTTTTATTGGGGGCACTTTTGGATGGGATAAAGGAGCTCGGAACGCGTTTTCTGGGCCCCGATTTTTCAGTCATCTCCGATGCCGGTTTGGGATATTTTTCGGGTTGTTCGGAAAGAGCGAAACCGCAGGTACCAGTTGCATGTGGGGCTGCGTAAAGGCTCCACTGGGGAGTTCAGTTGTACCCAAAGACTTCCTTTGGGGGCACCTTTGGATTGGTGAAAGGAGCTCGGAATGCATTCTCTGGGGTCCGAATGTTTAGTCTTCTCTAATGCTGGTAAGGGTTATGTTTAGGCTTGCTCGGAATGAGCAAACACGGAGGGTCCAGTTGCATGTGGGGCTGCGTAAAGGCTCCCCTGGGGATTTCACTTGTACCCAAAGCCTTCCTTTGGGGGCACTTTTGGATGGCAAAATGAGATCGGAACGCGTTTTCTGGGGTCCGATATATCAGTCGTCTCCAATGCTTGCTAGGGATATGGTTAGGGTTGCTCGGCAAAAGCAGATCTAGAGGGTCCAATTGCATGTGGGGCTGCGTAAAGGCTCCCCTGGGGAGTTCACTTGTACCCAAAGCCTTCCTTTGGGGGCAATTTTGGATGGGCGAAAGGGACTCGGAATGCATTCTCTGGGGCCCGATTTTTCAGTCGTCTCCCATGCTGGCTAGGGTTATGTTTAGACTTGCTTGAAAAGAGCGAACACGGAGGGTCCAGTTGCATGTGGGGCTGCGTAATGGCTCCCCTGGGGAGATCACTTGTACCCAAAGCCTTCCTTTGGGGGCACTTTTGGATGGGTGAAAGGGACTCGGAACGCGTTTACTGGGGCCCGATTTTTCAGTCGTCTTCAATGCTGGCTAGGGATATATTTAGGGTTGCTACGAAAGAGCGAACACGGAGGGTCCAGTTGCATGTGGGGCTGTGTAAAGGCTCCCCTGGGGATTTCACTTGTACCCAAAGCCTTCCTTTGGGGGCACTTTTGGATGGGTGAAAGGGTCTCGGAACTCGTTTTCTGGGGTCCGAGTTTTCAGTTGTCTCCGGTGCCGGCTAGAACTGTATTTAGGTTTGCTCGTAAAGTGCGAACACTCAGGGTCCAGTTGCATGTGGAGTTGCGTAAGGCTCCCCTGGGGAGTACAGCTGTTCCCAAAGCCTTCCTTTGGGGGCACTTTTGGATGGGCAAAAGGAGCTCGGAACGCCTTTTCTGGGTTCCGATATATCAGTCGTTTCCAATGCCGGATAGGGTTATGGTTAGGGTTGCTTGGCAACAGCAGATCCGAAGGGTCGAGTTGCATGTGGGGCTGCGTAAAGGCTCCCCTGGGGAGTTCACTTGTATCGAAAGCCTTCTTTTGGGGGCACTTTTGGATGGGCGATAGGGTCTTGGAACTCGTTTTCTGGGGTCCGAGTTTTCAGTTGTCTCCGATGCCAGCTAGAACTGTATTTAGGTTTGCTCGGAAAGTGCAAACACGCAGGGTCCAGTTGCATGTGGGGCTGCGTAAAGGCTCCCCTGGGGATTTCACTTGTACCCAAAGCCTTTTTTTGGGGGCACTTTTGGATGGGTGAAAGGCTCTCGGAACTCGTTTTCTGGGGTCCGAGTTTTCAGTTGTCTCCGATGCCGGCTAGAACTATATTTAGGTTTGTTCGTAAAGTGCGAACACTCAGGGTCCAGTTGCATGTGGATCTGCGTAAAGGCTCCCCTTGGGAGTTCACGTGTACACAAAGCCTTTTATTGGGGGCACTTTTGGATGGGATAAAGGAGCTCGGAACGCGTTTTCTGGGGCCCGATTTTTCAGTCATCTCCGATGCCGGTTTGGGATATTTTTCGGGTTGTTCGGAAAGAGCGAACCCGCAGGTACCAGTTGCATGTGGGGCTGCGTAAAGGCTTCCCTGGGGAGTTCACTTGTACCCAAAGCCTTCCTTTGGGGGCACTATTGGATGGGCGAAAGGAGCTCAGAAAGCGTTCTCTGGGGTCTGAATTTTTATTCGTCTCTAATGCCGGTAAGGGTTATGTTTAGGCTTGCTCGGAATGAGCAAACACGGAGGGTCCAGTTGCATGTGGGGCTGCGTAAAGGCTCCCCTGGGGAGTTCAGCTGTACCCAAAGCCTTCACAGAATCACAGAATCACAGAATCTCTAGGTTGGAAGAGACCTAGGTTGGAAGAGGCCGTCGTGGCTGACCAGGAACATTCTTATGGAGATTAGGCGGAAACAGAGAGTGTTTCGCTACTGGAAGGAGGGCCAGGTGACATGGAAAGAATACAGGGATGCTGCTCGTGTCTGTAGGAAGAAAATTCGTGTGGCTAAAGCACACCTAGAGTTGAAGCTGGCTGTGTCTGTGAGAGAAAATAAAAAGGGTTTTTTTAGATATGTGAATGGAAAAAGGAGAACTAAAGAATACATAGGGCCGCTCCTTGACAGGGAAGGTCTTCTCACAGACGATGACATAGGCAAAGCAGAGACGCTTAACGCCTTCTTTGCCTCTGTCTTCAATGCCGATGATGGGCTTCGGGACCCAGGGTGCCCCGAGCTGGAGGACCGGGACGGTGGGGATGACAAACTCCCAACCGACCCTGAACGTGTGCGGGATCTGCTACTCCACCTGGATCCCTACAAGTCCATGGGTCCGGATGGGATTCATCCCCGGGTGCTGAAGGAGCTGGCGGACGTCATCGCGGAACCTCTCTCAATTATTTTTCAACGATCCTGGGAGTCTGGAGAGGTCCCGGTAGACTGGAAGCTGGCAAATGTTGTGCCGATTTTCAAGAAGGGTCAGAAAGAAGACCCTAGCAATTACAGGCCTGTCAGTCTCACATCAGTGCCTGGTAAAATCATGGAGAAGATGGTTCTCGAACGTATTGAGGCGCACCTGGGGGACAAAGCAGTCATTGGTCCCAGCCAGCATGGGTTTGTGAAGGGTAGGTCCTGCCTAACTAACCTGATTTCCTTTTATGATAAGATCACCCGTATGGTAGACCAAGGGAAACCAGCTGATGTGATTTTTTTGGACTTCAGCAAGGCTTTTGACACGGTTTCCCATAGGATCCTACTGGACAAAATGTCCACCATACAGCTAAATAAAAACATCATACGATGGGTGAGCAATTGGCTAACGGGCAGGGCCCAAAGGGTTATGGTGAATGGGGCTGCGTCAGGCTGGCGGGCGGTCACCAGTGGGGTCCCTCAAGGCTCCATTTTAGGGCCGGTACTTTTCAATATTTTTATAAACGATCTGGATGTAGGAATAGAAGGCATTTTGAGCAAGTTTGCTGATGACACCAAACTTGGAGGAGTTGTGGACTCGAATGAGGGTGGAAAGGCCTTGCAGAGGGATCTGGATAGGTTGGAGAGCTGGGCGATCGCCAACCCCATGAAGTTCAATAAGAGCAAGTGCCGGGTCCTGCACCTGGGACGGGGAAACCCTGGCTGCACGTACAGACTGGGCGATGAGATGCTGGAGAGCAGCCTAGAAGAGAGGGATCTGGGGGTCGTGGTAGACAACAAGTTGAATATGAGCCGGCAGTGTGCCCTGGCAGCCAGGAGGGCCAACCGTGTCCTGGGGTGCATCAAGCACGGCATCGCTAGTAGGTCAAGGGAGGTGATTGTCCCGCTCTACTCTGCGCTGGTGCGGCCTCACCTCGAGTACTGTGTGCAGTTCTGGGCACCACAGTATAAAAAGGACATGAAACTGTTGGAGAGTGTCCAGAGGAGGGCTACGAAGATGGTGAAAGGCCTGGAGGGGAAGACGTACGAGGAACGGCTGAGGGCACTGGGCCTGTTCAGCCTGGAGAAGAGGAGGCTGAGGGGAGACCTCATCGCAGTCTACAACTTCCTCGTAAGGGGGTGTCGAGAGGCAGGAAACCTTTTCTCCATTAACACCAGCGACAGGACCCGCGGGAACGGGGTTAAGCTGAGGCAGGGGAAGTTTAGGCTGGACATCAGGAAGGGGTTCTTCACAGAGAGAGTGGTTGCACACTGGAACAGGCTCCCCAGGGAAGTGGTCACTGCACCGAGCCTGACTGAATTTAAGAAGAGATTGGATTGTGCACTTAGTCACATGGTCTGAACTTGGGTAGACCTGTGCGGTGTCAAGAGTTGGACTTGATGATCCTTAAGGGTCCCTTCCAACTCAGGATATTCTATGATTCTATGATTCATTATCATCGAGTCCAACCTCTAACCTAACACTAACAGTACCCACTAAACCATATCCCTAAGTTCTACATCTAAACGTCTTTTGAAGACTTCCAGGCATGGTGACTCCACCACCTCCCTGGGCAGCCCGTTCCAGTGCCTAATAACCCTTTCAGTAATGAAATTCTTCCTAACATCTAACCTAAAACTCCCCTGGCGTAACTTTAGCCCATTCCCCCTCGTCCTGTCACCAGGCACATGGGAGAACAGGCCAACCCCCACCTCGCTACAGCCTCCTTTAAGGTACCTGTAGAGAGCGATAAGGTCGCCCCTGAGCCTCCTTTTCTCCAGGCTGAACAAGCCCAGCTCCCTCAGCTTCTCCTCGTAGGACTTGTTCTCCAGGCCCCTCACCAGCTTCATCGCCCTTCTCTGGACTCACTCGAGCACCTCGATGTCCTTCTTGTATTGAGGGGCCCAAAACTGAACACAGTACTCGAGGTGCGGCCTCACCAGAGCCGAATACAGGGTGACAATCACTTCCCTAGACCTGCTGGCCACACTGGTTCTTATACAAGCCAGGATGCCGTTGGCCTTCTTGGCCACCTGAGCACACTGCTGGCTCATATTCAGCCGACTGTCCACCATCACTCCCAGGTCCTTCTCTGCCTGGCAGCTCTCCAACCACTCATCTCCCAGCCTGTAGCTCTGCTTGGGGTTATTGCGCCCCAGGTGCAGGACCCGGCACTTGGCCTTGTTGAACTTCATACAGTTGACCTCAGCCCATCGGTGCAGCCTATCCAGATCCTCCTGCAGAGCCTTCCTACCCTCGAGCAGATCGACACACGCACCTAGCTTGGTGTCATCTGCAAACTTACTGAGGGTGCACTCAATGCCGTCATCCAGATCATTGATGAAGATGTTAAAGAGGACCGGCCCCAGCACCGAGCCCTGGGGGACGCCACTAGTGACTGGCCTCCAAGTGGACTTGGCTCCATTTACCACGACACTTTGGGCCCGGCTATCCAGCCAGTTTCTAACCCAACGAAGCGTGCGCCAGTCCAAGCCAAGAGCAGCCAGTTTCTTGAGGAGAATGCTGTGGGAGACGGTGTCAAAAGCCTTGCTGAAGTCAAGGTAGACCACATCCACAGCCTTTCCCTCGTCCACCCAGAGCGTCACTTTGTCGTAGAAGGAGATCAGGTTTGTCAAGCAGGACCTGCCTTCCATAAACCCATGCTGACTGGGCCTGATCGCCTGCTTGCCCTTCAAGTGCCGCATGATGACTCCCAAGAGGATCTGCTCCTTCCTTTCGGGGCACTCGTGGACAAGCAAAAGGGGCTCGGAACGCGTTTTCTGGAGTCCGAGTTTTGAGTTGTCTCCGATGCTGGGTAGAGCTGTATTTAGGGTTGCTCGGAAAGAGCGAACACGCAGGGTCCAGTTGCATGTGGGGCTGCGTAGAAGCTCCCCTTGGGAGTTCACTTGTACACAAAGCCTTTTATTGGGGGCACTTTTGGATGGGATAAAGGAGCTCGGAACGCGTTTTCTGGGGTCTGTTTTTTCAGTCGTCTCTGATGCTGGCTAGGGCTATGTTTAGGGTTACTACGAAAGACCGAACCAAATGGGTCCAGTGGCATGTGGGGCTGCGTAAAGTCTCCCCTGGGGATTTCAATTGTACCCAAAGCCTTCCTTTGGGGCACTTTTGGATGGGCAAAAGGGGCTCCGAACTTGTTTTCTGGGGTCCGATATTTCAGTCATCTCCAATGCCGGCTAGGGTTATGGTTATAGTTGCTTGGCAAGAGCAGATCCGGAGGGTCCAGTTGCATGTGGGGCTGCGTAAAAGCTCCCCTGGGGAGTTCACTTGTACACAACGCCTTTTATTGGGGGCACTTTTGGATGGGATAAAGGAGCTCGGAACGCGTTTTCTGGGCCCCGATTTTTCAGTCATCTCCGATGCCGGTTTGGGATATTTTTCGGGTTGTTCGGAAAGAGCGAAACCGCAGGTACCAGTTGCATGTGGGGCTGCGTAAAGGCTCCACTGGGGAGTTCAGTTGTACCCAAAGCCTTTTATTGGGGGCACTTTTGGATTGGTGAAAGGAGCTTGGAACGCGTTCTCTGGGGTCCGAATTTTTAGTCTTCTCTAATGCCGGTAAGGGTTATGTTTAGGCTTGCTCGGAATGAGCAAACACGGAGGGTCCAGTTGCATGTGGGGCTGCGTAAAGGCTCCCCTGGGGATTTCACTTGTACCCAAAGCCTTCCTTTGGGGGCACTTTTGGATGGGCGAAAGGGGCTCGGAACGCGTTTTCTGCGGTCCGATATATCAGTCGTCTCCAATGCCGGCTAGGGATATGGTTAGGGTTGCTCGGCAAAAGCAGATCTAGAGGGTCCAATTGCATGTGGGGCTGCATAAAGGCTCCCCTGGGGAGTTCAGTTGTACCCAAAGCCTTCCTTTGGGGTCAATTTTGGATGGGCGAAAGGGACTCGGAATGCATTCTCTGGGGCCGATTTTTCAGTCGTCTCCCATGCCGGATAGGGTTGTGTTTAGATTTGCTTGAAAAGAGCGAACACGGAGGGTCCAGTTGCATGTGGGGCTGCGTAATGGCTCCCCTGGGGAGATCAGCTATACCCAAAGCCTTTGTTTGGGGGCACTTTTGGATGGGCGAAAGGGACTCGGAACGCGTTTTCTGGGGCCCGATTTTTCAGTCGTCTTCGATGCTGGCTAGGGATATATTTAGGGTTGCTACGAAAGAGCGAACACGGAGGGTCCAGTTGCATGTGGGGCTGCGTAAAGGCTCCCCTGGGGAGTACAGCTGTTCCCAAAGCCTTCCTTTGGGGGCACTTTTGGATGGGCGAAAGGAGCTCGGAACGTCTTTTCTGGGTTCCGATATGTCAGTCGTTTCCAATGCCGGATAGGGTTATGGTTAGGGTTGCTTGGCAACAGCAGATCCGGAGGGTCCAGTTGCATGTGGGGCTGCGTAAAGGTTCTCCTGGGGAGTTCAGCTGTACCCAAAGCCTTCCTTTGGGGGCACTCGTGGACAAGCAAAAGGGGCTCGGAACGCGTTTTCTGGAGTCCGAGTTTTGAGTTGTCTCCGAGTGCCGGGTAGAGCTGTATTTAGGGTTGCTCGGAAAGAGCGAACACGCAGGGTCCAGTTGCATGTGGGGCTGCGTTGAAGCTCCCCTGGGGAGTTCACTTGTACCCAAAGCCGTCCTTTGGGGGCACTTCTGGATAAGCAAAAGGGGCTCGGAAAGTGTTTTCTGGGGCCTGATTTTTCATTTGTTTCAAATGCTGGCTAGGGATATGTTTAGGCTTGCTCGTAAAGTGCGAACACGGAGGGTCGAGTTGCATGTGGGGCTGCGTAAGGCTCCCCTGGGGAGTACAGCTGTTCCCAAAGCCTTCCTTTGGGGGCACTTTTGGATGGGCGAAAGGAGCTCAGAACGCGTTCTCTGGGGTCCGAATTTTTATTCGTCTCTAATGCCGGTAAGGGTTATGTTTAGGCTTGCTCGGAATGAGCAAACACGGAGGGTCCAGTTGCATGTTGGGCTGCATAAAGGTTCTTCTGGCTTGTTCAGCTGTACCCAAAGTCTTCCTTTTGGGGCACTCGTGGACAAGCAAAAGGGGCTCGGAACGCGTTTTCTGGAGTCCGAGTTTTGAGTTGTCTCCGATGCCGGGTAGAGCTGTATTTAGGGTTGCTCGGAAAGAGCGAACACGCAGGGTCCAGTTGCATGTGGGGCTGTGTAAAGGCTCCCCTGGGGAGTTCACTTGTACACAAAGACTTTTATTGGGGGCACTCTTGAGTAAGCAAAAGGAGCTCGGAACGCGTTTTCTGAGGCCAGAGTTTTCAGTCTTCTCCGATTCCGGCTAGGGATATGTTTAGTCTTGATCGGAAAGAGCGAACCCGGAGGGTCTAGTTGCATGTGGGGCTGTGTAAAGGCTCCCCTGGGGAGTTCAGTTGTACCCAAAGCCGTCCTTTGGGGGCACTTTTGGATGGGCGAAAGGAGCTCAGAACACGTTCTCTGGGGTCCGAATTTTTATTCGTCTCTAATGCCGGTAAGGGTTATGTTTAGGCTTGCTCGGAATGAGCAAACACGGAGGGTCCAGTTGCATGTGGGGCTGCGTAAAGGCTCCTCCGGGGAGTTCAGTTGTACCCAAAGCCTTCCTTTGGGGGCACTTTTGGATTGGCGAAAGGAGCTCAGAACGCGTTCTCTGGGGTCCGATATATCAGTCGTCTCCAATGCCGGCTAGGGTTATGGTTAGGGTTGCTCGGCAAAAGCAGATCTAGAGGGTCCAATTGCATGTGGGGCTGCGTAAAGGCTTCCCTGGGGAGTTGATTTGTACCCAAAGCCTTCCTTTGGGGGCACTTTTGGATGGGCGAAAGGGACTCGGAACGCGTTTTCTGGGGCCCGATTTTTCAGTCGTCTTCGATGCTGGCTAGGGATATGTTTAGGGTTGCTACGAAGGAGCGAAAACGGAGGGTCCAGTTGCATGTGGGGCTGCGTTAAAGGCTCCCCTGGGGATTTCACTTGTACCCAAAGCCTTTTTTTGGGGGCACTTTTGGATGGGTGAAAGGCTCTCGGAACTCGTTTTCTGGGGTCCGAGTTTTCAGTTGTCTCCGATGCCGGCTAGAACTATATTTAGGTTTGTTCGTAAAGTGCGAACACTCAGGGTCCAGTTGCATGTGGATCTGCGTAAAGGCTCCCCTTGGGAGTTCACGTGTACACAAAGCCTTTTATTGGGGGCACTTTTGGATGGGATAAAGGAGCTCGGAACGCGTTTTCTGGGGCCCGATTTTTCAGTCATCTCCGATGCCGGTTTGGGATATTTTTCGGGTTGTTCGGAAAGAGCGAACCCACAGGTACCAGTTGCATGTGGGGCTGCGTAAAGGCTCCTCCGGGGAGTTCAGTTGTACCCAAAGCCTTCCTTTGGGGGCACTTTTGGATGGGCGAAAGGAGCTCAGAACGCGTTCTCTGGGGTCCGAATTTTTATTCGTCTCTGATGCCGGTAAGGGTTATGTTTAGGCTTGCTTGGAATGAGCAAACACGGAGGGTCCAGTTGCATGTTGGGCTGCATAAAGGTTCTTCTGGCTTGTTCAGCTGTACCCAAAGTCTTCCTTTCGGGGCACTCGTGGACAAGCAAAAGGGGCTCGGAACGCGTTTTCTGGAGTCCGAGTTTTGAGTTGTCTCCGATGCCGGGTAGAGCTGTATTTAGGGTTGCTCGGAAAGAGCGAAACCGGAGGGTCCAGTTGCATGTGGGGCTGCGTAATGGCTCCCCTGGGGAGTTCACTTGTACAGAAAGACTTTTATTGGGGGCACTCTTGAGTAAGCAAAAAGAGCTCTGAACGTGTTTTCTGAGGCCAGACTTTTCAGTCTTCTCCGATGTCGGCTAGGGACATGTTTAGTGTTGCTCGGAAAGAGCGAACCCGGAGGGTCTAGTTGCATGTGGGGCTGCGTAAAGGCTCCCCTGGGGATTTTACTTGTACCCAAAGCCTTCTTTGGGGGCACTTTTGGATAGGCAAAAGGGGCTCGGAACGCGTTTTTTGGGGTCCGATTTTTCAGTCGTCTTCGATGCTGGCTAGGGATATGTTTAGGGTTGCTACGAAAGATCGAACACGGAGGGTTCAGTTGCATGTGGGGCTGCGTAAAGGCTCCCCTGGGGATTTTACTTGTACCCAAAGCTTTCCTTTGTGGCACTTTTGGATGAGCAAAAGGGGCTCCGAACTTGTTTTCTGGGGTCCGATATTTCAGTCATATCCAATGCCGGCTAGGGTTATGGTTATATTTGCTTTTCAAGAGCACATCCGGATGTTCCAGTTGCATGTGGGGCTGCGTAAAGGATCCCCTGGGTAGTTCACTTGTACCCAAAGCCTTCCTTTGGGGGCACTTTTGGATGGGCGAAAGGAGCTCGGAACGCCTTTTCTGGGTTCCGATATATCAGTCGTTTCCAATGCCGGATAGGGTTATGGTTAGGGTTGCTTGGCAACAGCAGATCCGGAGGGTCCAGTTGCATGTGGGGCTGCGTAAAGGCTTCCCTGGGGAGTTCACTTGTACCCAAAGCCTTCCTTTGGGGGCACTATTGGATAGGAGAAAGGGACTTGGAATGCGTTTTCTGGGGCCTGATTTTTCAGTCGTCTCCGATGCTGGCTAGGGCTATGTTTAGGGTTACTACGAAAGACCGAACCCGAAGGGTCGAGTTGCATGTGGGGCTGCGTAAAGGCTCCCCTGGGGATTTCACTTGTACCCAGGCCTTCCTTTGGGGGCACTTTTGGATGGGTGAAAGGGTCTCGGAACTCGTTTTCTGGGGTTCGAATTTTCAGTTGTCTCCGGTGCCGGCTAGAACTGTATTTAGATTTGCTCGTAAAGTGCGAACACGGAGGGTCCAGTTGCATGTGGGGCTGCGTAAGGCTCCCCTGGGGAGTACAGCTGTTCCCAAAGCCTTCCTTTGGGGGCACTTTTGGATGGGCGAAAGGAGCTCAGAACGCGTTCTCTGGGGTCCGAATTTTTATTCGTCTCTAATGCCGGTAAGGGTTATGTTTAGGCTTGCTCGGAATGAGCAAACACGGAGGGTCCAGTTGCATGTTGGGCTGCATAAAGGTTCTTCTGGCTTGTTCAGCTGTACCCAAAGTCTTCCTTTTGGGGCACTCGTGGACAAGCAAAAGGGGCTCGGAACGCGTTTTCTGGAGTCCGAGTTTTGAGTTGTCTCCGATGCCGGGTAGAGCTGTATTTAGGGTTGCTCGGAAAGAGCGAACACGCAGGGTCCAGTTGCATGTGGGGCTGTGTAAAGGCTCCCCTGGGGAGTTCACTTGTACACAAAGACTTTTATTGGGGGCACTCTTGAGTAAGCAAAAGGAGCTCGGAACGCGTTTTCTGAGGCCAGAGTTTTCAGTCTTCTCCGATTCCGGCTAGGGATATGTTTAGTCTTGATCGGAAAGAGCGAACCCGGAGGGTCTAGTTGCATGTGGGGCTGTGTAAAGGCTCCCCTGGGGAGTTCAGTTGTACCCAAAGCCGTCCTTTGGGGGCACTTTTGGATGGGCGAAAGGAGCTCAGAACACGTTCTCTGGGGTCCGAATTTTTATTCGTCTCTAATGCCGGTAAGGGTTATGTTTAGGCTTGCTCGGAATGAGCAAACACGGAGGGTCCAGTTGCATGTGGGGCTGCGTAAAGGCTCCTCCGGGGAGTTCAGTTGTACCCAAAGCCTTCCTTTGGGGGCACTTTTGGATTGGCGAAAGGAGCTCAGAACGCGTTCTCTGGGGTCCGATATATCAGTCGTCTCCAATGCCGGCTAGGGTTATGGTTAGGGTTGCTCGGCAAAAGCAGATCTAGAGGGTCCAATTGCATGTGGGGCTGCGTAAAGGCTTCCCTGGGGAGTTGATTTGTACCCAAAGCCTTCCTTTGGGGGCACTTTTGGATGGGGAAAAGGGGCTCGGAACGCGTTTCTGAGGCCCGATTTATCAGTTGTCTCCCATGACGGCAAGGTTTATAATTCCAGTTGCTCGTAAAGTGTGAACACTCAGGGTCCAGTTGCATGTGGGGCTGCGTAAGGCTCCACTGGGGAGTTCAGTTGTACCCAAAGCCTTCCTTTGGGGGCACTTTTGGATGGGCGAAAGGGACTCGGAACGCGTTTTCTGGGGCCCGATTTTTCAGTCGTCTTCGATGCTGGCTAGGGATATGTTTAGGGTTGCTACGAAGGAGCGAAAACGGAGGGTCCAGTTGCATGTGGGGCTGCGTTAAAGGCTCCCCTGGGGATTTCACTTGTACCCAAAGCCTTTTTTTGGGGGCACTTTTGGATGGGTGAAAGGCTCTCGGAACTCGTTTTCTGGGGTCCGAGTTTTCAGTTGTCTCCGATGCCGGCTAGAACTATATTTAGGTTTGTTCGTAAAGTGCGAACACTCAGGGTCCAGTTGCATGTGGATCTGCGTAAAGGCTCCCCTTGGGAGTTCACGTGTACACAAAGCCTTTTATTGGGGGCACTTTTGGATGGGATAAAGGAGCTCGGAACGCGTTTTCTGGGGCCCGATTTTTCAGTCATCTCCGATGCCGGTTTGGGATATTTTTCGGGTTGTTCGGAAAGAGCGAACCCACAGGTACCAGTTGCATGTGGGGCTGCGTAAAGGCTCCTCCGGGGAGTTCAGTTGTACCCAAAGCCTTCCTTTGGGGGCACTTTTGGATGGGCGAAAGGAGCTCAGAACGCGTTCTCTGGGGTCCGAATTTTTATTCGTCTCTGATGCCGGTAAGGGTTATGTTTAGGCTTGCTTGGAATGAGCAAACACGGAGGGTCCAGTTGCATGTTGGGCTGCATAAAGGTTCTTCTGGCTTGTTCAGCTGTACCCAAAGTCTTCCTTTCGGGGCACTCGTGGACAAGCAAAAGGGGCTCGGAACGCGTTTTCTGGAGTCCGAGTTTTGAGTTGTCTCCGATGCCGGGTAGAGCTGTATTTAGGGTTGCTCGGAAAGAGCGAAACCGGAGGGTCCAGTTGCATGTGGGGCTGCGTAATGGCTCCCCTGGGGAGTTCACTTGTACAGAAAGACTTTTATTGGGGGCACTCTTGAGTAAGCAAAAAGAGCTCTGAACGTGTTTTCTGAGGCCAGACTTTTCAGTCTTCTCCGATGTCGGCTAGGGACATGTTTAGTGTTGCTCGGAAAGAGCGAACCCGGAGGGTCTAGTTGCATGTGGGGCTGCGTAAAGGCTCCCCTGGGGATTTTACTTGTACCCAAAGCCTTCTTTGGGGGCACTTTTGGATAGGCAAAAGGGGCTCGGAACGCGTTTTTTGGGGTCCGATTTTTCAGTCGTCTTCGATGCTGGCTAGGGATATGTTTAGGGTTGCTACGAAAGATCGAACACGGAGGGTTCAGTTGCATGTGGGGCTGCGTAAAGGCTCCCCTGGGGATTTTACTTGTACCCAAAGCTTTCCTTTGTGGCACTTTTGGATGAGCAAAAGGGGCTCCGAACTTGTTTTCTGGGGTCCGATATTTCAGTCATATCCAATGCCGGCTAGGGTTATGGTTATATTTGCTTTTCAAGAGCACATCCGGATGTTCCAGTTGCATGTGGGGCTGCGTAAAGGATCCCCTGGGTAGTTCACTTGTACCCAAAGCCTTCCTTTGGGGGCACTTTTGGATGGGCGAAAGGAGCTCGGAACGCCTTTTCTGGGTTCCGATATATCAGTCGTTTCCAATGCCGGATAGGGTTATGGTTAGGGTTGCTTGGCAACAGCAGATCCGGAGGGTCCAGTTGCATGTGGGGCTGCGTAAAGGCTTCCCTGGGGAGTTCACTTGTACCCAAAGCCTTCCTTTGGGGGCACTATTGGATAGGAGAAAGGGACTTGGAATGCGTTTTCTGGGGCCTGATTTTTCAGTCGTCTCCGATGCTGGCTAGGGCTATGTTTAGGGTTACTACGAAAGACCGAACCCGAAGGGTCGAGTTGCATGTGGGGCTGCGTAAAGGCTCCCCTGGGGATTTCACTTGTACCCAGGCCTTCCTTTGGGGGCACTTTTGGATGGGTGAAAGGGTCTCGGAACTCGTTTTCTGGGGTTCGAATTTTCAGTTGTCTCCGGTGCCGGCTAGAACTGTATTTAGATTTGCTCGTAAAGTGCGAACACGGAGGGTCCAGTTGCATGTGGGGCTGCGTAAGGCTCCCCTGGGGAGTACAGCTGTTCCCAAAGCCTTCCTTTGGGGGCACTTTTGGATGGGCGAAAGGAGCTCAGAACGCGTTCTCTGGGGTCCGAATTTTTATTCGTCTCTAATGCCGGTAAGGGTTATGTTTAGGCTTGCTCGGAATGAGCAAACACGGAGGGTCCAGTTGCATGTTGGGCTGCATAAAGGTTCTTCTGGCTTGTTCAGCTGTACCCAAAGTCTTCCTTTTGGGGCACTCGTGGACAAGCAAAAGGGGCTCGGAACGCGTTTTCTGGAGTCCGAGTTTTGAGTTGTCTCCGATGCCGGGTAGAGCTGTATTTAGGGTTGCTCGGAAAGAGCGAACACGCAGGGTCCAGTTGCATGTGGGGCTGTGTAAAGGCTCCCCTGGGGAGTTCACTTGTACACAAAGACTTTTATTGGGGGCACTCTTGAGTAAGCAAAAGGAGCTCGGAACGCGTTTTCTGAGGCCAGAGTTTTCAGTCTTCTCCGATTCCGGCTAGGGATATGTTTAGTCTTGATCGGAAAGAGCGAACCCGGAGGGTCTAGTTGCATGTGGGGCTGTGTAAAGGCTCCCCTGGGGAGTTCAGTTGTACCCAAAGCCGTCCTTTGGGGGCACTTTTGGATGGGCGAAAGGAGCTCAGAACACGTTCTCTGGGGTCCGAATTTTTATTCGTCTCTAATGCCGGTAAGGGTTATGTTTAGGCTTGCTCGGAATGAGCAAACACGGAGGGTCCAGTTGCATGTGGGGCTGCGTAAAGGCTCCTCCGGGGAGTTCAGTGGTACCCAAAGCCTTCCTTTGGGGGCACTTTTGGATTGGCGAAAGGAGCTCAGAACGCGTTTCTGAGGCCCGATTTATCAGTTGTCTCCCATGACGGCAAGGTTTATAATTCCGGTTGCTCGTAAAGTGTGAACACTCAGGGTCCAGTTGCATGTGGGGCTGCGTAAGGCTCCACTGGGGAGTTCAGTTGTACCCAAAGCCTTCCTTTGGGGGCACTTTTGGATGGGCGAAAGGGACTCGGAACGCGTTTTCTGGGGCCCGATTTTTCAGTCGTCTTCGATGCTGGCTAGGGATATGTTTAGGGTTGCTACGAAGGAGCGAAAACGGAGGGTCCAGTTGCATGTGGGGCTGCGTTAAAGGCTCCCCTGGGGATTTCACTTGTACCCAAAGCCTTCCTTTGGGGGCACTTTTGGATGGGTGAAAGGGTCTCGGAACTCGTTTTCTGGGGTCCGAGTTTTCAGTTGTCTCCGATTCCGGCTAGAACTGTATTTAGGTTTGTTTGTAAAGTGTGAACACTCAGGGTCCAGTTGCATGTGGATCTGCATAAAGGCTCCCCTTGGGAGTTCACTTGTACACAAAGCCTTTTATTGGGGGCACTTTTGGATGGGATAAAGGAGCTCGGAACGCGTTTTCTGGGGCCCGATTTTTCAGTCATCTCCGATGCCGGTTTGGGATATTTTTCGGGTTGTTCGGAAAGAGCGAACCCACAGGTACCAGTTGCATGTGGGGCTGCGTAAAGGCTCCTCCGGGGAGTTCAGTTGTACCCAAAGCCTTCCTTTGGGGGCACTTTTGGATGGGCGAAAGGAGCTCAGAACGTGTTCTCTGGGGTCCGAATTTTTATTCGTCTCTGATGCCGGTAAGGGTTATGTTTAGGCTTGCTTGGAATGAGCAAACACGGAGGGTCCAGTTGCATGTTGGGCTGCATAAAGGTTCTTCTGGCTTGTTCAGCTGTACCCAAAGTCTTCCTTTCGGGGCACTCGTGGACAAGCAAAAGGGGCTCGGAACGCGTTTTCTGGAGTCCGAGTTTTGAGTTGTCTCCGATGCCGGGTAGAGCTGTATTTAGGGTTGCTCGGAAAGAGCGAAACCGGAGGGTCCAGTTGCATGTGGGGCTGCGTAATGGCTCCCCTGGGGAGTTCACTTGTGCAGAAAGACTTTTATTGGGGGCACTCTTGAGTAAGCAAAAAGAGCTCTGAACGCGTTTTCTGAGGCCAGACTTTTCAGTCTTCTCCGATGTCGGCTAGGGACATGTTTAGTGTTGCTCGGAAAGAGCGAACCCGGAGGGTCTAGTTGCATGTGGGGCTGCGTAAAGGCTCCCCTGGGGATTTTACTTGTACCCAAAGCCTTCCTTTGGGGGCACTTTTGGATGGGCAAAAGGGGCTCGGAACGCGTTTTTTGGGGTCCGATTTTTCAGTCGTCTTCGATGCTGGCTAGGGATATGTTTAGGGTTGCTACGAAAGATCGAACACGGAGGGTTCAGTTGCATGTGGGGCTGCGTAAAGGCTCCCCTGGGGATTTTACTTGTACCCAAAGCTTTCCTTTGGGGCACTTTTGGATGAGCAAAAGGGGCTCCGAACTTGTTTTCTGGGGTCCGATATTTCAGTCATATCCAATGCCGGCTAGGGTTATGGTTATATTTGCTTTTCAAGAGCACATCCGGATGTTCCAGTTGCATGTGGGGTTGCGTAAGGCTCCCCTGGGGAGTACAGCTGTTCCCAAAGCCTTCCTTTGGGGGCACTTTTGGATGGGCGAAAGGAGCTCGGAACGCCTTTTCTGGGTTCCGATATATCAGTCGTTTCCAATGCCGGATAGGGTTATGGTTAGGGTTGCTTGGCAATAGCAGATCCGGAGGGTCCAGTTGCATGTGGGGCTGCGTAAAGGCTTCCCTGGGGAGTTCACTTGTACCCAAAGCCTTCCTTTGGGGGCACTATTGGATAGGAGAAAGGGACTTGGAATGCGTTTTCTGGGGCCTGATTTTTCAGTCGTCTCCGATGCTGGCTAGGGCTATGTTTAGGGTTACTACGAAAGACCGAACCCGAAGGGTCGAGTTGCATGTGGGGCTGCGTAAAGGCTCCCCTGGGGATTTCACTTGTACCCAGGCCTTCCTTTGGGGGCACTTTTGGATGGGTGAAAGGGACTCGGAACTCGTTTTCTGGGGCCTGATTTTACTGTTGTCTCTGATGCCGGCTAGAGATGTATTTGGTGTTGCTCGGAAAGAGCGAAACCGGAGGGTCCAGTTGCATGTGGGGCTGCGTAATGGCTCCCCTGGGGAGTTCACTTGTACAGAAAGACTTTTATTGGGGGCACTCTTGAGTAAGCAAAAAGAGCTCTGAACGCGTTTTCTGAGACCAGACTTTTCAGTCTTCTCCGATGTCGGCTAGGGACATGTTTAGTGTTGCTCGGAAAGAGCGAACCCGGAGGGTCTAGTTGCATGTGGGGCTGCGTAAAGGGTCCCCTGGGGATTTTACTTGTACCCAAAGCCTTCCTTTGGGGGCACTTTTGGATGGGCAAAAGGGGCTCGGAACGCGTTTTTTGGGGTCCGATTTTTCAGTCGTCTTCGACGCTGGCTAGGGATATGTTTAGGGTTGCTACGAAAGATCGAACACGGAGGGTTCAGTTGCATGTGGGGCTGCGTAAAGGCTCCCCTGGGGATTTTACTTGTACCCAAAGCCTTCCTTTGGGGGCACTTTTGGATGGGTGAAAGGGACTTGGAATGCGTTTTCTGGGGTCCGAGTTTTCAGTTGTCTCCGATGCCGGCTAGAACTGTATTTAGGTTTGTTCGTAAAGTGCGAACACGTAGGGTCCAGCTGCATGTGGATCTGCGTAAAGGCTCTTCTGGAGAGTTCACTTGTACACAAAGCCTTCCTTTGGGGGCAGTTTTGTATTGGATAAAGGAGCTCGGAACGCGTTTTCTGGGGCCCGATTTTTCAGTTGTCTTCGATGCTGGCTGGGGATATGTTTAGGGTTGCTACGAAAGACCGAACACGGAGAGTCCAGTTGCATGTGGGGCTGCATAAAGACTCCCCTGGGGAGTTCACTTGTACCAAAAGCCTTCCTTTGGGGGCACTTTTGGATTGGTGAAAGGGACTCGGAACTCGTTTTCTGGGGCCTGATTTTACTGTTGTCTCTGATGCCGGCTAGAGATGTATTTGGTGTTGCTCGGAAAGAGCGAACACGGAGGGTCCAGTTGCATGTGGGGCTGCGTAAAGGCTCCCCTGGGGAGTTCAGATGTACCCAAAGCCTTCCTTTGGGGGCACTTTTGGATGGGCGAAAGGAGCTCGGAACACTGTTTTTGAGGACCGATTTATCAGTTATCTCCCATGCAGGCCAGGGTTATATTTCCTGTTGATATGAAAGAGCGAACCCGGAGGGTCCAGTTGCATGTGGGGCTGTGTAAGGCTCCCCTGGGTAGTTCAGTTGTACACAAAGCCTTCCTTTGGGGGCACTTTTTGACGGGCAAAGAGGGCTCCGAACTTGTTTTCTGGGGTCCGATATTTCAGTCGTCTCCAATGCCGGCTAGGGTTATGGTTATAGTTGCTTGGCAAGAGCAGATCCGGAGGGTCCAGTTGCATGTGGGGCTGCGTAAAAGCTCCCCTGGGGAGTTCACTTGTACACAAAGCCTTCCTTTGGGGGCACTTTTGGATGGGCGAAATGGGATCGGAACACTTTTCTGAGGCCCGATTTTTTAGTCGTCTCCCATGCCGGCTAGGTCTATGTTTAGACTTGCTTGAAAAGAGCGAACACGTTGGTTCCAGTTGCATGTGCGGCTGCGTAATGGCTCCCCTGGGGAGATCACTTGTACCCAAAGCCTTTGTTTGGGGGCACTTTTGGATGGGCGAAAGGGACTCGGAACGCGTTTACTGCGGCCCGATTTTTCAGTCATCTCCAATGCCGGCTAGGAATGTGGTTATAGTTGCTTGGCAAGAGCAGATTTGGAGGGTCCAGTTGCATGTGGGGCTGCGTAAAAGCTCCCCTGGGGAGTTCACTTGTACACAAAGCCTTCCTTTGGGGGCACTTTTGGATGGGCGAAATGGGATCGGAACACGTTTCTGAGGCCCGATTTTTCAGTCGTCTCCCATGCCGGCTAGGGCTATGTTTAGACTTGCTTGAAAAGAGCGAACACGTTGGTTCCAGTTGCATGTGCGGCTGCGTAATGGCTCCCCTGGGGAGATCACTTGTACCCAAAGCCTTCCTTTGGGGGCACTTTTGGATTGGCGAAAGGGACTCGGAACTCGTTTTCTGGGGTCCGATATTTCAGTCGTCTCCAATGCCGGCTAGGTTTATGGTTATAGTTGCTTGGCAAGAGCACATCCGGAGGGTCCAGTTGCATGTGGGGCTGTGTAAATGGTCCCCCAGGGAGTTCACTTGTACACAATGCCTTTTATTGGGGGCACTTTTGGATGGGATAAAGGGACTCGGAACGCGTTTTCTGGGGCCCGATAAATCACTCGTCTACCATGCCGTTAAGGGTTATGTTTAAGCTTGCTCGGAATGAGCGAACATCGAGGGTCCAGTTGCATGTAGGGCTGCGTAATGGCTCCCCTGGGGAGTTCACTTGTACCCAAAGCCTTCCTTTGGGGGCACTTTTGGATGGGCGAATGGGGCCTGAAACGCATTTTCTTTGGCCCGATTTTTCAGTCATCTCCGATGCCGGCGAGGGCTATATTTAGGCTTGCTGTGAAAGAGCGAATAAGGAGGGTCCTGTTGCATGTGGGGCTGCATAAAGGCTCCCCTGGGGAGTTCAGTTGTACCCAAAGCCTTCCTTTGGGGGCACTTTTGGATGGGCGAATGGGGCTTGTAACGCGTTTTCGGGGGCCGGATCCTTCAGGTGTCTGCCATGCGGGCCAGGGCTATATTTAGGCTTCCTGTGAAAGAGCGAACACGGAGGGTCCAGTTGCATGTGGGGCTGCATAAAGGCTCCCCTGGGGAGTTCACTTGTACTCAAAGACTTCATCTGCGGTCACTTTTGGATGGGCAAAAGGGGCTCGCAATTCGTTTTCTGTTGCCCGAGTTTTGAGATCTCTCCAAAGCCGGCTAGTGCTGTATTTAGAGTTGCTTGTAAACAGTGAACCCGGAGGGTCCAGTTGCATGTGGGGCTGCATAAAGGCTCCCCTGGGGAGTTCACATGTACCCAAAGCCTTCCTTTGGGGGCACATTTGTTTGGGCGAATGCGGCTTGAAACGCGTTTTCTTAGGCCCGATTTTTCAGTCTTCTCCCTTTGCGGCTAGGGCTATATTTAGGCTTGCTGTGAAAGAGAGAATCCGGAGGGTCCAGTTGCATGTGGGGCTGCCTAAAGTCTCCCCTGGCGAGTTCGGTTGTACTCAAAGCCTTCCTCTGGGGGCACTTTTGGATGGGCGAATGGGGCTTGAAACGCATTTTTTTTGGCCCGAGTTTTCAGTCGTCTCCCTTTGCGGCTAGGGTTATATATAGGGTTGCTCGGAAACAGCGAACCCAGAGGGTCCAGTTGCATGTGGGGCTGCATAAAGGCTCCCCTGGGGAGTTCACTTGTACCCAAAGCCTTCCCTTGGGGGCACTTTTGGATGGTCCAAGGGGAATCGCATTGCGTTTCCTAAGGCCCACTTTTTTAGTTTTCTCCTATTGCGTTGAGGGCTATATTTAGGCTTGGGGTGAAAGAGTGAACCCGGAGGGTCCAGTTGCATGTGGGGCTGCATAAAGGCTCCCCTGGGGAGTTCAGATGTACCCAAAGTCTTGCTTTGGGGCCACTTCTGGATGGGCGAAATGAGCTCGGAATGCGTTTTCTGGGGCCTGATTTTTCAGTCGTAGGCCATGCGGGCCAGGGATATATTTAGGGTTGCTGTGAAAGAGCGAATAGGGAGGGTCCAGTTGCATGTGGGGCTGCATAAAGTCTCCCCTGGGGAATTCAGTTGTACCCAAAGCCTTCCTTTGGGGGCACTTTTGGATGGGCGAAAGGGGAATCGCAATGCGTTTTCTGGGGCCCGAGTTTTCAGTCGTCTGCCATGCGGGCCTGGGCTATTTTTAGGATTGCTGTGAAAGAGCGAACGCGGAGGGTCCAGTTGCATGTGGGGCTGCGTAAAGGCTCCCCTGGGGAGTTCACTTGTACCCAAAGCCTTCCTTTGGGGGCACTTTTGGATGGTCCAAGGGGAATCGCAATGCGTTTTCTGAGGCCCGATTTTTCAGTCTTCTCCCATAGCGCCGAGGGATATATTTAGGCTTGCGGTTAAAGAGTGAACCCGGAGGGTCCAGTTGCATGTGGGGCTGCATAAAGTCTCCCCTGGGGAATTCAGTTGTACCCAAAGCCTTCTTTGGGGGCACTTTTGGATGGGCGAAAGGCTCTTGTAATGCGTTTTCTTTGGCCCGATTTATCAGTCCTCTCCGATGCCGGCTAGGGCTATATTTAGGGTTGCTGTGAAAGAGCGAATAAGGAGGGTCCAGTTGCATGAGGGGCTGCATAAAGGCTCCCCTGGGGAATTCACTTGTACCCAAAGCCTTCCTTTGGGGGCACTTTTGGATGGGCGAATGGGGCTTGTAACGCGTTTTCTGGGGCCCGATTTTTCAGTCGTCTGCCATGCGGGCCAGGGTTATATTTAGGGTTGCTGTGAAAGAGCAAATACGGAGGGTCCACTTGCATGTAAGGCTGCGTAAAGGCTCCCCTGGGGAATTCAGTTGTACCCAAAGCCTTCCTTTGGGGGCACGTCTCGATGGGCGAATAGGGCTTGAAACGCTTTTTCTGTGGCCCGAGTTTTCAGTCTTCTGCCATGCTGGCTAGGGTTATATTTAGGGTTGCTCGTAAACAGCGAACAAGGAGGGTCCAGTTGCATGTGGGGCTGCATAAAGGCTCCCCTGGGGAGTTCAGTTGTACCCAAAGCCTTCCTCTGGGGGCACTTTTCGATGGGCGAAAGCGGCTTGGAATGCCTTTTCTGGGGCCCGATTTTTCAGTCGTCTGCCCTGCGGGCCAGGGTTATATTTAGGGTTGAAGTGAAAGAGCGAATACGGAGGGTCCAGTTGCATGTGGGGCTTCATAAATGCTCCCCTGGGGAGTTCACTTGTACCCAAAGCCTTCCTCTGGGGGCACTTTTGGGTGGACAATAGGGGCTCGGAATGCGTTTTCTGGGGCCCGAGTTTTCAGTCGTCTCCCTTTGCGGCTAGGGTTATATATAGGGTTGCTCGGAAACAGCGAACCCAGAGGGTCCAGTTGCATGTGGGGCTGCATAAAGGCTCCCCTGGGGAGTTCACTTGTACCCAAAGCCTTCCTTTGGGGGCACTTTTGGATGGTCCAAGAGGAATCGCATTGCGTTTCATAAGGCCCACTTTTTTAGGTTTCTCCTATTGCGTTGAGGGCTATATTTAGGCTTGCGGTGAAAGAGTGAACCAGGAGGGTCCAGTTGCATGTGGGCCTGCGTAAAGGCTCCCCTGGGGAGTTCAGATGAACCCAAAGCCTTCCTTTGGGGGCACATTTCGATGGGCGAAAGGGGCTCGGAATGCGTTTTCTGGGGCCCGATTTTTCAGTCGTCTGCCATGCGGGCCAGGGTTATATTTAGGGTTGAAGTGAAAGAGCGAATACGGAGGGTCCAGTTGCATGTGGGGCTGCATAAAGGCTCCCCTGGGGAGTTCACTTGTACCCAAAGCCTTCCTTTAGGGGCACATCTGGATGACCGAAAGGGGCTCGGAATGCGTTTTCTGGGGTCCGAGTTTTCAGACGTCTCCCATGCCGGCTAGGGCTATGTTTACTGTTGCCCGGATAGAGCGAACGCGGAGGGTCCAGTTGCATGTGGGGCTGCGTAATGGCTCCCCTGGGGTGTTCAGTTGTTCCCAAAGCCTTCCTCTGGGGGCAGTTTTGGATGGGCAAAAGGGGCTTGTAATGCGTTTTCTGGGGCCCGAGTTTTCAGTTATCTCCCATGCCGGCTAGGGTTATGTTTAGTGTTTCTCGGAAAGAGAGAACCCGGAGGGTCCAGTTGTATGTGGGGCTGCGTAATGGCTCCCCTGGGGTGTTCAGTTGTTCCCAAAGCCTTCCTTTGGGGGCACTTTTGGATGGGCGAAAGGGGCTTGGAACGCATTTTCTGGGGCCCAATTTTTCAGTCTTCTCCCTTTGCGGCTCGGGCTATATTTAGGCTTGCGTAGAAAGAGTGAACGCGGAGGATCCAGTTGCATGTGGGGCTGCGTAATGGCTCCCCTGGGATGTTCAGTTGTACCCAAAGCCTTCCTTTGGGGGCACGTCTGGATGGGCGAAAGGGGCTTGAAACACGTTTTCTGGGGCCCGAGTATTCAGTCTTCTGCCATGCGGGCTAGGGTTATATTTAGGGTTGCTCGTAAACAGCGAACCCGGAGGGTCCAGTTGCATGTGGGGCTGCATAAAGGCTCCCCTGGGGACTTCAGTTGTACCCAAAGCCTTCCTCTGGTGGCACTTTTGGATGGGCGAAAGGGGCTCGGAATGCGTTTTCTGGGGCCCGAGTTTTCAGTCATCTCCCATGCCGGCTAGGGTTATATTTAGTGTTGCTCGGAATGTGCGAACCCGGAGGGTCCAGTTGCATGTGGGGCTGCGTAATGGCTCCCCTGGGGTGTTCAGTTGTACCCAAAGCCTTCCTTTGGGGGCACTTGTGGATGGGCGAATGGGGCTTGTAACGCATTTTCTGGGGCCCGAGTTTTCAGTCGACTGCCAGGCGGGTTAGGGCTATATTTAGGGTTGCTGTGAAAGAGTGAATACGGAGGGTGCACTTTCATGTGGGGCTGCATAAAGGCTCTCCTGGGGAGTTCAGTTGTACCCAAAGCCTTCCTCTGGGGGCACTTTTGGATGGACGAAAGGGTCTAGTAAGGCGTTTTCTTTGGCCCGATTTTTCAGTCATCTCCGATGACGGCTAGGGCTATATTTAGGCTTGCTCTGAAAGAGCAAATAAGGAGGGTCCAGTTGCATGAGAGGCTGCATAAATGCTCGTCTGGGGAGTTCACTTGTACCCAAAGCCTTCCTTTGGGCGCACTTTTGGATGGTCGAAAGAGACTCGCAATGCGTTTTCTGAGGCCCGCTTTTTCAGTCTTCTCCCTTTGCGGCTAGGGCTATATTTAGGCTTGTGTAGAAAGAGTGAACGCGGAGGGTCCAGTTGCATGTGGGGCTGCATAAAGGCTCCCGTGGGGACTTCAGTTGTACCCAAAGCCTTCCTTTGGGGGCACTTTTGGATGGGCGAATGGGGCTCGGAATGAGTTTTCTGGGGCCCGAGTTTTCAGTCGTCTCCCATGCCGGCTAGGGCTATGTTTAGTGTTGCGGTGAAAGAGGGAACCCGGAGGGTCCAGTTGCATGTGGGGCTGCATAAAGGCTCCCCTGGGGAGTTCACATGTACCCAATGCCTTCATTTGGGGGCCCTTTTGGATGGTCGAAAGAGACTTGCAATGTGTTTTCGGAGGCCCGCTTTTTCAGTCTTCTCCCTTTGCGGTAGGGCTATATTTAGGATTGCATAGAAAGAGTGAACGCGGAGGGTCCAGTTGCATGTGGGGCTGCGTAATGGCTCCCCTGGGGTGTTCAATTGTACAAAAAGCCTTCCTCTGGGGGCACTTTTGGATGGACTAATGGGGCTTTTAACGCATTTTCTGGGGCCCGAGTTTTCAGTTCTCTCCAATGCCAGCTGGGGCTATATTTAGTGTTGCTCGGAAACAGCGAACCCGGAGGGTCCAGTTGCATGTGGGGCTGCATAAAGGCTCCCCTGGGGAGTTCACTTGTAACTAAACCTTCCTTTGGGGGCACTTTTGGATGGTCCAAGGGGAATCGCAATGCGTTTTCTGAGGCCCGCTTTTTCAGTCTTCTCCCATAGCGCCGAGGTATATATTTAGGCTTGCTGTGAAAGAGCGAATACGGAGGGTCCAGTTGCATGTGGGCTGCATAAAGGCTCCCCTGGGGTGTTCAGTTGTACCCAAAGCCTTCCTTTGGGGGCACGTCTGGATGGGCGAATGGGGCTTGTAACGCTTTTTCTGGGGCCCGAGTTTTCAGTCTTCTGCCAGGCGGGCCAGGGCTATATTTAGGCTTGCTGTGAAAGAGCGAATAAGGAGGGTCCAGTTGCATGTGGGGCTGCATAAAGGCTCCCCTGGGGACTTCAGTTGTACCCAAAGCCTTCCTTTGGGGGCACTTCTGGATGGGCGAATGGGGCTTGTAACGCGTTTTCTGGGGCCCGATTTTTCAGTCGTCTCCCATGCCGGCTCGTGTTATATTTAGTGTTGCTCGTAAAGAGTGAACTCGGAGGGTCCAGTTGCATGTGGGGCTGCATAAAGGCTCCCCTGGGGAGTTCAGTTGTACCCAAAGCCTTCCTTTGGGGGCACGTCTTGATGGTCCAAGGGGAATCGCAATGCGTTTCCTAAGGCCCACTTTTTTAGTTTTCTCCTATTGCGTTGAGGGTTATATTTAGGCTTGCGGTGAAAGAGCGAACCCGGAGGGTCCAGTTTCATGTGGGGCTGCATAAAGGCTCCCCTGGGGAGTTCAGTTGTACCCAAAGCCTTCCTTTGGGGGCACGTCTGGATGGGCGAACAGGGCTTGAAACGCTTTTTCTGTGGCCCGAGTTTTCTGTCTTCTGCCATGCTGGCTAGGGTTATATTTAGGGTTGCTCGTAAACAGCGAACCTGGAGGGTCCAGTTGCATGTGGGGCTGCATAAAGGCTCCGCTGGGGAGTTCACTTGTACCCAAAGCCTTCCTTTGGGGGCACTTTTGGATGGTCCAAGGGGAATCGCAATGCGTTTTCTGAGGCCCGATTTTTCAGTCTTCTCCCATAGCGCTGAAAGATATATTTAGGCTTGCGGTTAAAGAGTGAACCCGGAGGGTCCAGTTGCATGTGGGGCTGCATAAAGTCTCCCCTGGGGAATTCAGTTGTACCCAAAGCCTTCTTTGGGGGCACTTTTGGATGGGCGAAAGGCTCTTGTAATGCGTTTTCTTTGGCCCGATTTATCAGTCATCTCCGATGCCGGCTAGGGCTATATTTAGTGTTGCTGTGAAAGAGCGAATAAGGAGGGTCCAGTTGCATGAGGGGCTGCATAAAGGCTCCCCTGGGGAGTTCACTTGTACCCAAAGCCTTCCTTTGGAGGCACTTTTGGATGGGCGAATGGGGCTTGTAACGCGTTTTCTGGGGCCCGATTTTTCAGTCGTCTGCCATGCGGGCCAGGGTTATATTTAGGGTTGCTGTGAAAGAGCGAATACGGAGGGTCCACTTGCATGAAAGGCTGTGTAAAGGCTCCCCTGGAGAATTCAGTTGTACCCAAAGCCTTCCTTTGGGGGCACGTCTCGATGGGCGAATAGGGCTTGAAACGCTTTTTCTGTGGCCCGAGTTTTCAGTCTTCTGCCATGCTGGCTAGGGTTATATTTAGGTTTGCTCGTAAACAGCGAACAAGGAGGGTCCAGTTGCATGTGGGGCTGCATAAATGCTCCCCTGGGGAGTTCAGTTGTACCCAATGCCTTCCTCTGGGGGCACTTTTGGATGGACAAAAGGGGCTCGGAATGCGTTTTCTGGAGCCCGAGTTTTCAGTCGTCTCCCTTTGCGGCTAGGGTTATATATAGGGTTGCTCGGAAACAGCGAACCCAGAGGGTCCAGTTGCATGTGGGGCTGCATAAAGGCTCCCCTGGGGAGTTCACTTGTACCCAAAGCCTTCCTTTGGGGGCACATTTGGATGGTCCAAGGGGAATCGCAATGCGTTTCCTAAGGCCCACTTTTTTAGTTTTCTCCTGTTGCGTTGAGGGCTATATTTAGGCTTGCGGTGAAAGAGTGAACCCGGAGGGTCCAGTTGCATGTGGGGCTGCGTAAAGGCTCCCCTGGGGAGTTCAGATGTACCCAAAGACTTGCTTTGGGGCCACTTCTGGATGGGCGAAATGAGCTCGGAATGCGTTTTCTGGGGCCTGATTTTTCAGTCGTCTGCCATGCGGGCCAGGGATATATTTAGGGTTGCTGTGAAAGAGCGAATAGGGAGGGTCCAGTTGCATGTGGGGCTGCATAAAGTCTCCCCTGGGGAATTCAGTTGTACCCAAAGCCTTCCTTTGGGGGCACTTTTGGATGGGCGAAAGGGGAATCGCAATGCGTTTTCTGGGGACCGATTTTTCAGTCGTCTGCCATGCGGGCCTGGGCTATTTTTAGGATTGCTGTGAAAGAGCGAATACGGAGGGTCCAGTTGCATGTGGGGCTGCATAAAGGCTCCCCTGGTGAGTTCACTTGTACCAAAAGTCTTCCTTTGGGGGAACTTTTGGATGGTCCAAGGGGAATCGCAATGCGTTTTCTAAGGCCCGCTTTTTTAGTTTTCTCCTATTGCGTAGAGGGCTATATTTAGGCTTGCGGTGAAAGAGTGAACCAGGAGGATCCAGTTTCATGTGGGGCTGCATAAAGGCTCCCCTGGGGAGTTCAGCTGGACCCAAAGCCTTCCTTTGGGGGCATTTCTGGATGGGCGAATGGGGCTTGAAACGCGTTTTCTGGGGCCCGATTTTTCAGTCGTCTGCAATGCGGGCCAGGGTTATATTTAGGCTTGCGTAAAAGGAGTGAACGCGGCGGATCCAGTTGCATGTGGGGCTGCGTAATGTCTCCCCTGGGGAGTTCACTTGTACCCAAAGCCTTCCTTTGGGGGCACTTTTGGATGGTCCAAAGGGAATCGCAATGCGTTTTCTGAGGCCCGATTTTTCAGTCTTCTCCCATTGCGCCGAGAGATATATTTAGGCTTGCGGTTAAAGAGTGAACCCGGAGGGTCCAGTTGCATGTGGGGCTGCATAAAGTCTCCCCTGGGGAATTCAGTTGTACCCAAAGCCTTCTTTGGGGGCACTTCTGGATGGGTCAAAGGCTCTTGTAATGCGTTTTCTTTGGCCCGATTTATCAGTCATCTCCGATGCCGGCTAGAGTTATATTTAGGGTTGCTGTGATAGAGCGAACCCGGAGGGTCCAGTTGCATGAGGGGCTGCATAAAGGCTCCCCTGGGGAATTCACTTGTACCCAAAGCCTTCCTGTGGGGGCACTTTTGGATGGGCGAATGGGGCTTGTAACGCGTTTTCTGGGGCCCGATTTTTCAGTCGTCTGCCGTGCCGGCCAAGGATATATTTAGGGTTGCTGTGAAAGAGCGAATACGGAGGGTCCACTTGCATGTAAGGCTGCGTAAAGGCTCCCCTGGGGAATTCAGTTGTACCCAAAGCCTTCCTTTGGGGGCACTTCTGGATGGACGAAAGGGGCTCAGAATGCATTTTCTGTGGCCCGAGTTTTCAGTCGTCTCCCATGCCGGCTAGGGTTATGTTTAGTGTTGCTCAGAAACAGCGAACCCGGAGGGTCCAGTTGCATGTGAGGCTGCATAAAGGCTCCCCTGGGGAGTTCACTTGTAACTAAACCTTCCTTTGGGGGCACTTCTGGGTGGTCCAAGGGGAATCGCAATGCTTATTCTGAGGCCCGACTTTTCAGTTTTCTCCCATTGCGCCGAGGGCTATATTTAGTTGTCCTGGTTTCAGTTAGCACAGAATTAATTTTCTTCCTAGTAGCTGGTGGAATGCTGTGTTTTGGCTTGGGATGAGAAGAGTGCTGATAACACCCCGATGCTTTAATTGTTGCAGAGCAGTGCTTATACTAAGCCAAGGACATCTCAGCCTTTTGCTCTGTCCTGCCAGCGGGCAGGCTGGGGGTGCAGTAAGAGCTGGGAGGGGACAGACCCAGGACAGGTGACCCAAACTAGCCAAAGGGGTATTCCATACCATCTGACGTCATGCTAAACAATATATAGGGGTGGCTAGCCGGGGGGAGGGGGCCGGACTGCTCGGGGTTAGGCTGGGCATCGGTCAGCGAGTGGTGAGCAATTGCATTGTGCATCACTTGTTTGTACATACTATTATTACTTTCCTATTATCACCATTGTATTATTATTGTTATTATTTTATTATTATTTTGTTATTATTATTTTCCTGTCTTATTAAACTGTCTTTATCTCAACTCACGGGCTTCACTTTCCATTTCTCTCCCCCGTCCCAGAGAGGGAGGGGGGAGGGTGAGCGAACGGCTGCGTGGTGTTTAGCTGCCGGCCGGGTTAAACCACGACAGTCTTTTTGGCGCCCAACGTGGGGCCCGAAAGGTTGAGATAACGGCAGATCTGATCAGAGTGTGTTAAACTAAAATTGGTGTAAGGATTAGACCTGCTTAATAGTCACTTGTCATAATGCTGATTGCTTTAATCTCAACTCTGCTGCGCCTGTTTTCCAAATTGAGTATTATAGTACATTATTTTCCGTATTTGCTCTCTGTCGTGTTGTTTATTCTCTCCGGGCCCTGGTTTCAGATCATTATGGTGCTGTGTGTTGTAGCAATGGCTTATGAGACGATGAAATATGTGATCATGACTCTAACTTGTTATTTGTATTCAGTAACATCGTCGACTCTGTACTTTGGAAACTGTATCTTGGAAACTATTAGCAATTATACCTATTGTTTTTTTCCATTATGGAGTCAATCTGTGGAGGGGAAAGGGGAAGATATTTTTCCTTACTTGCTTACTCTCCCTTTCTCCTTCACCCCCCCCTGTATCCTCCTGGGTCACTCTGCCTTCCTCCTTCACCACCCTCTTATCCCCTGAGCTTGTCACAATAGCTCTCCAAGATATTGAATATTTCTGGAATACTCAGAATACCATAGTCTTGTTGTTCTGCCTCATGAATGCACTTCAGATTCTGCTTATAGTTAAACAACTACTTATGAAGCTCATCCGGAGATCTGCCCGGAGGCAGGATAGTTGTGGGTGGCAGGGAGTATGGGTGGATATGGGCAGGCATCTAGAGCAGTTGGCACCCCCAGTGTGTTGGAAATTCACCCCTGAACAATGGCAAAATCCTCAAAAACTGGCAGAATGCTTGAAAAAAAGGTGTCATGATTCTGGCAGTTCTAAAGTAACACAAATCATTGTAACGTGCTGGGGCCTGGCTCATGCCTATCGAGCTGCCATTGATACTGCTATCAACTTAGTGACAGACCCTGAGGCCACTCCAAGCCCTGTGACAGATCCAACGGCCACTGTGACCCCTACGGTGGACTCGGCAGCTGCTCCAGATCCGGTTCCTGCAGCCACTCCAGATCCGGTTCCTGCAGCCACTCCAGTCCCAGCTCCTGCAGCCACTCCAGTCCCAGCTCCTGCAGCCACTCCAGTCCCAGCTCCTGCAGCCGCTCCAGTCCCAGCTCCTGCAGCCGCTCCAGTCCCAGCTCCTGCAGCCGCTCCAGTCCCAGCTCCTGCAGCCGCTCCAGTCCCAGCTCCTGCAGCCGCTCCAGTCCCAGTTCCTGCAGCCGCTCCAGTCCCAGTTCCTGCAGCCGCTCCAGTCCCAGTTCCTGCAGCCGCTCCAGTTCCAGCTCCGGCCGCTACTCCAGTCCCAGCTCCTGCAACTGCTCCAGCTCCAGCTCCAGCTCCTGTAGCCGCTACAGCTCCGGTTCCTGCAACTGCTCCAGCTCCTGCAGCCGCTCCAGCTCCTGTGGCCGTGTCAGAGAAACGAGCTGTAGCAGTGCAAGTTGACCCTGCAGAGGGTATTCCAACCCCTGTAACGGGGTCAGAGAAACGAGCTGTAGCAGTACAAGTTGATCCTGCAGAGGGTATTCCAATCCCTGTAACGGGGTCAGAGAAACGAGCTGTAGCAGTGCAAGTTGACCCTGCAGAGGGTATTCCAATCCCTGTAACGGGGTCAGAGAAACGAGCTGTAGCAGTGCAAGCTGCCCCTGCAGAGGGCATTCCAACCCCTGTGGCAGACCCTGTAACAAAGTCAGAGAAACGAGCAGTAGCAGTGCAAGCTGCCCCTGTAGAGAAGGTGAAAATATGGTACAGAAATTCAAGTCGTTTAGAACGCAGAGAGTCTTCTGCCAATCCAGGTAAGGCTTCTGCCAAAACTAAGTATAGAGATGACGAAGATGATGACGACGCTGGGCCATCAAGGATTCAGGAGGAGGAAGATGAGGATGCCGAAAGAGCAACAGTAACTACCCGAAGCCTAAACGAGCGCGAGCTACGAGATGTGCGAAAAGATTTTGGTCGCTGTATAGGTGAGCAGCTTGTCACCTGGCTGCTCCGGTGCTGGGACTCTGGAGCCAATTGTGTGGAATTAGACGGCAGGGAAGCCAGACGGTTGGGATCCCTTGCTCGAGACGCCGGCATTGACAAAGCAATTGCAGATGGAGCACGACCCACCAGCCTCTGGAGGCGTCTCCTCTCAGCTGTGAGGGAAAGGTATCCCTTCAAGGAAGATATTTTATGTGTACCAGGCAAGTGGACCACTATGGAGAAGGGAATCCAGTACCTGAGGGAATTAGCCGTACGGGAAGTGATTTATGAGGATCCAGACCAGACACAAACATCCAAAGATCCAGATGAAGTCAAGTGTACACGACCCATGTGGCGGAAGTTTGTACGGAGTGCACCATCATCATATGCCAGCTCATTGGCAGTAATGGCCTGGAAAGAGGATGAGGAACCCACAGTGGATGAAGCGGCTAAACAACTCCGGCAGTACGAAGAAAGTCTCTCCTCTTCCTTACAGGCCTGCGTCTCAGCTGTGGAGAAACTATCTGAAGAGGTCCACCAACTTAAAGAGAATCTATCTTCCCCCCAACCTGAACCAACCAGTGTCCAACGACCGAAAGAGAACACCTGGGAGAAACTTTCTGAAAAGTTTCACCAACTTGAAGAGAGATTATTCTCCTCCGCACCTGTACAAAGCAGTGTCTCAGCTATCAGGGGTAGGCGTTCACCCACACAAGGAAGACGATATAGTGGGTACTCACCCCGTGCCACCCTGTGGTTTTACTTACGAGACCATGGAGAGGACATGAGGAAATGGGATGGAAAATCTACCGCGACCCTAGAGGCACGGGTACGTGAGTTGCAAAAGAAAACAATCAGGAAAAAAGGATTCTCCGAAAAGTTTGCTGCTCCAACTTCCAGCAGACAATCCTTCAAACACAAAAACGAAGAAGATTCTGACCAGTATTAGGGGGGCCCTGCCTCCAGCCAGGGGGAGGAAAGGGACAATCGAGTTTATTGGACTGTGTGGATTCGATGGCCTGGCACATCATGCGCACAGAAGTATAAGGCTTTAGTAGACACCGGTGCACAATGTACTATAATGCCATCGAGCTATAAAGGACCAGAGCCCATCTATATTTGTGGAGTGACAGGAGGATCTCAGCAGTTGACTGTATTGGAGGCTGAAGTAAGTCTGACTGGGAATGAGTGGGAAAAGCACCGCATTGTGACTGGCCCGGATGCTCCATGTATCCTTGGCATAGACTATCTTAGAAGAGGATATTGCAAGGACCCAAAAGGGTTCCGGTGGGCTTTTGGTATAGCTGCCTTAGAGACAGAGGGCATTAAACAATTATCTACCTTGCCTGGTCTCTCAGAGGACCCCTCTGTTGTGGGGTTGCTGAGGGTCGAAGAACAGCAAGTGCCAATTGCTACCACAACTGTGCACCGGCGGCAATATCGCACTAACCGAGACTCCCTGATTCCCATCCATAAGCTAATTCGTCAATTGGAGAGCCAAGGAGTGATCAGCAAGACCCATTCACCTTTCAATAGCCCCATATGGCCAGTGCGAAAGTCTAATGGCGAGTGGAGACTAACAGTGGACTATCGTGGCCTGAACGAAGTCACGCCACCACTGAGTGCTGCAGTGCCGGACATGCTGGAACTTCAGTATGAACTTGAGTCAAAGGCAGCCAAGTGGTACGCCACAATTGATATCGCTAATGCATTTTTCTCCATCCCTCTAGCAGCAGAGTGCAGGCCACAATTTGCCTTCACTTGGAGGGGAGTCCAATATACTTGGAATAGGCTGCCCCAGGGGTGGAAACACAGCCCTACCATTTGCCATGGGCTGATCCAGTCTGCGCTAGAGCAGGGGGAAGCTCCTGAACACCTGCAGTACATCGATGACATTATTGTGTGGGGTGACACAGCAGAGGAAGTTTTCGAGAAAGGGAAGAAAATAGTCCAAATCCTTCTGAAAGCCGGTTTTGCCATAAAACAGAATAAAGTCAAAGGACCTGCACGAGAGATCCAGTTTTTAGGAATAAAATGGCAAGATGGACGTCGTCAAATCCCAATGGATGTGATCAACAAAATAACAGCTATGTCTCCACCAACTAACAAAAAAGAAACACAGACTTTCCTAGGTGTTGTGGGGTTTTGGAGAATGCACATCCCAAATTACAGTCTGATTGTAAACCCGCTCTACCAAGTAACCCGTAAGAAGAATGAGTTTGAATGGGGCCCTGAACAACGACAAGCCTTTGAACAAATCAAGCAGGAAATAGTCCATGCAGTAGCCCTTGGGCCAGTTCGAACAGGACCAGATGTAAAGAATGTGCTCTACACTGCAGCCGGGGAGAACGGCCCCACCTGGAGCCTCTGGCAGAAAGAACCTGGGGAAACTCGAGGTCGGCCCCTGGGGTTTTGGAGTCGGGGATACAGAGGATCTGAGGCCCGCTATACTCCAACTGAAAAGGAGATATTGGCAGCATATGAAGGAGTTCGATCTGCTTCGGAGGTGGTCGGTACTGAAGCGCAGCTCCTCCTAGCACCCCGATTGCCGGTACTAGGCTGGATGTTCAAGGGAAGGGTCCCCTCTACGCATCATGCAACTGATGCTACATGGAGCAAGTGGGTTGCACTGATTACTCAGCGGGCTCGAATAGGAAACCCCAGTCGCCCAGGAATATTGGAAGTGATCATGGACTGGCCAGAAGGCAAATACTTTGGGATATCATCAGAGGAGGAGGTGGGTCGTGCTGAAGAAGCCCCACTGTACAACCAGTTGCCAGAGAATGAAAAGAAATATGCCCTGTTCACTGATGGGTCCTGTCGTATTGTGGGGAAGCATCGGAGATGGAAGGCTGCTGTATGGAGTCCTACGCGACGAGTTGCAGAAGCTGCTGAGGGAGAAGGTGAATCGAGTCAGTTTGCAGAAGTGAAAGCCATTCAGCTGGCTTTAGACATTGCTGAACGAGAAAAATGGCCAGTTCTCTATCTCTACACCGATTCATGGATGGTAGCAAATGCCCTGTGGGGATGGTTACAGCAATGGAAGCAAAACAACTGGCAGCGTAGGGGCAAACCCATCTGGGCTGCTGCATTGTGGCAAGATATTGCTGCTCAGGTAGAGAACCTGGCTGTGAAAGTACGCCACGTAGATGCTCATGTGCCCAAGAATCGGGCTACTGAAGAACATCAAAACAACCAGCAGGTGGATCAGGCTGCTAAGATTGAAGTAGCTCAGGTGGACTTGGATTGGCAGCATAAAGGTGAATTATTTATAGCCCGCTGGGCCCATGACACCTCAGGCCATCAAGGTAGAGACGCAACATACAGATGGGCTCGTGATCGAGGGGTGGACTTGACCATGGACGCTATAGCACAGGTTATTCATGACTGTGAAACATGTGCTGCAATCAAGCAAGCCAAACGGTCAAAGCCTCTTTGGTATGGAGGACGATGGCTGAAATATAAATATGGAGAGGCCTGGCAGATTGATTACATCACACTCCCTCAAACTCGCAATGGCAAGCGCCACGTACTTACAATGGTGGAAGCAACCACCGGATGGCTGGAAACATATCCTGTGCCTCATGCCACCGCCCGGAACACCATCCTGGGCCTTGAAAAGCAAGTCCTATGGCGACATGGCACCCCAGAAAGAATAGAATCAGACAATGGGACTCACTTCCGAAACAACCTTATAGACACTTGGGCCAAAGAACATGGTATTGAATGGGTGTATCACATCCCCTATCATGCACCAGCCTCCGGGAAAGTTGAACGATACAATGGCCTGTTAAAGACTACCTTGAAAGCAATGGGCGCTGGGACGTTCAAAAACTGGGATACGCATTTGGCAAAGGCCACCTGGTTAGTCAATACTAGGGGATCTACCAACCGAGCTGGACCTGCCCAATCAAACCTGTTACGTACTGTAGATGGGGATAAAGTTCCTGTAGTGCATGTAAAAAATATGCTGGGTAAAACAGTCTGGGCTACTCCTGCCTCAGGAAAAGGCAAACCTATTCGTGGAATTGTTTTCGCTCAGGGACCTGGATACACTTGGTGGGTGATGCAAAAGAACGGAGAGGTCCGGTGTGTACCTCAAGGAGATTTAATACTGGGTGAGAATAGCCCATGAACTGAATTGTACCATGTTAAATAGTATATTATACTGTATGTTATCACTACCATGATTACTATAGGTGACTAATTAGAATGTATGGAAAAAAGTGTAACCTGAGCATGACATAAATGGTATGGAATAAGGGGTGGATAGATGTCCTGGTTTCAGTTAGCACAGAATTAATTTTCTTCCTAGTAGCTGGTGGAATGCTGTGTTTTGGCTTGGGATGAGAAGAGTGCTGATAACACCCCGATGCTTTAATTGTTGCAGAGCAGTGCTTATACTAAGCCAAGGACATCTCAGCCTTTTGCTCTGTCCTGCCAGCGGGCAGGCTGGGGGTGCAGTAAGAGCTGGGAGGGGACAGACCCAGGACAGGTGACCCAAACTAGCCAAAGGGGTATTCCATACCATCTGACGTCATGCTAAACAATATATAGGGGTGGCTAGCCGGGGGGAGGGGGCCGGACTGCTCGGGGTTAGGCTGGGCATCGGTCAGCGAGTGGTGAGCAATTGCATTGTGCATCACTTGTTTGTACATACTATTATTACTTTCCTATTATCACCATTGTATTATTATTGTTATTATTTTATTATTATTTTGTTATTATTATTTTCCTGTCTTATTAAACTGTCTTTATCTCAACTCACGGGCTTCACTTTCCATTTCTCTCCCCCGTCCCAGAGAGGGAGGGGGGAGGGTGAGCGAACGGCTGCGTGGTGTTTAGCTGCCGGCCGGGTTAAACCACGACATTAGTCCTGCGGTGAAAGAGCGAAAAAGGAGGGTCCAGTTGCATGTGGGGCTGCATAAAGGCTCCCCTGGGGAGTTCAGTTGTACCCAAAGCCTTCCTTTGGGGGCACTTTTGGATGGGCAAATGGGGAATCGCAATGCGTTTTCTGGGGCCCGATTTTTCAGTCGTCTCCCATGGAAGCCAGGGTTATATTTAGGGTTGCTGTGAAAGAGCGAATATCGAGGGTCCAGTTGCATGTGGGGCTGCGTAAAGGCTCCCCTGGGGAGTTCACTTGTATCCAAAGCCTTCCTTTGGGGGCACTTTTGGATGGTCCAAGGGGAATCGCAATGCGTTTTCTGAGGCCCGCTTTTTCAGTCTTCTCCCATAGCGCCGAGGGATATATTTAGGCTTGCGGTGAAAGAGCGAATAAGGAGGGTCCAGTTGCATGTGGGGCTGCATAAAGGCTCCCATGGGGTGTTCAGTTGTACCCAAAGCCTTCCTTTGGGGGCACGTCTGGATGGGCGAATGGGGCTTGTAACGCATTTTCTGGGGCCCGAGTTTTCAGTCGACTGCCAGGCGGGCCAGGGCTATATTTAGGGTTGCTGTGAAAGAGCGAACCCGGAGGGTCCAGTTGCATGTGGGGCTGCATAAAGGCTCGTCTAGGGAGTTCACTTGTACCCAAAGCCTTCCCTTGGGGGCACTTTTGTATGGGCAAATGGGGCACGGAATGCGTTTTCTGGGGCCTGAGTTTTCAGTCGTCTCCAATGCCAGCTGGGGCTATATTTAGTTTTGCTCAAAAACAGCGAACCCGGAGGGTCCAGTTGCATGTGGGGCTGCGTAAAGGCTCTCCTGGGGAGTTCAGTTTTACCCAAAGGCTTCCGTTGGGGGCACTTCTGGATGGGGGAAAGGGGCTTGGAATGAGTTTTCTGGGGACCGATTTTTCAGTCGTCTCCCAAGCCGGCCAGGGCTATGTTTAGTGTTGCTCGGAAAGAGCGAACCTGGAGGGTCCAGTTGCATGTGGGGCTGCATACAGGCTCCCCTGGGGAGTTCACTTGTACCCAAAGCCTTCCTTTGGGGGCACTTCTGGATGGGCGAATAGGGCTTGAAACGCTTTTTCTGTGGCCCGAGTTTTCAGTCTTCTGCCATGCGGGCCAGGGTTATATTTAGGCTTGTGGTGAAAGAGTGAACCCGGAGGGTCCAGTTGCATGTGGGGCTGCATAAAGGCTCCCCTGGGGAGTTCACTTGTACCCAAAGCCTTCCTTTGGGGGCACTTTTGGATGGCCCAAGGGAATCGCAATGCGTTTTCTAAGGCCCGCTTTTTTAGATTTCTCCTATTGCGTTGAGGGCTATATTTAGGCTTGCGGTGAAAGAGTGAACCAGGAGGGTCCAGTTGCATGTGGGGCTGCATAAAGGCTCTCCTGGGGAGTTCAGTTGTACCCAAAGCCTTCCTCTGGGGGCACTTTTGGATGGACGAAAGGGTCTAGTAAGGCGTTTTCTTTGGCCCGATTTTTCAGTCATCTCCGATGACGGCTAGGGCTATATTTAGGCTTGCTCTGAAAGAGCGAATAAGGAGGGTCCAGTTGCATGAGGGGCTGCATAAATGCTCATCTGGGGAGTTCACTTGTACCCAAAGCCTTCCTTTTGGCGCACTTTTGGATGGTCGAAAGAGACTCGCAATGCGTTTTCTGAGGCCCGCTTTTTCAGTCTTCTCCCTTTGCGGCTAGGGCTATATTTAGGCTTGTGTAGAAAGAGTGAACGCGGAGGGTCCAGTTGCATGTGGGGCTGCATAAAGGCTCTCCTGGGGACTTCAGTTGTACCCAAAGCCTTCCTTTGGGGGCACTTTTGGATGGGCGAATGGGGCTCGGAATGAGTTTTCTGGGGCCCGAGTTTTCAGTCGTCTCCCATGCCGGCTAGGGCTATGTTTAGTGTTGCGGTGAAAGAGGGAACCCGGAGGGTCCAGTTGCATGTGGGGCTGCATAAAGGCTCCCCTGGGGAGTTTACTTGTACCCAATGCCTTCATTTGGGGGCCCTTTTGGATGGTCGAAAGAGACTTGCAATGTGTTTTCGGAGGCCCGCTTTTTCAGTCTTCTCCCTTTGCGGTAGGGCTATATTTAGGATTGCAGAGAAAGAGTGAACGCGGAGGATCCAGTTGCATGTGGGGCTGCGTAATGGCTCCCCTGGGGTGTTCAATTGTACAAAACGCCTTCCTCTGGGGGCACTTCTGAATGGACTAATGGGGCACGGAATGCGTTTTCTGGGGCCCGAGTTTTTAGTCGTCTCCAATGCCAGCTGGGGCTATATTTAGTTTTGCTCAAAAACAGCGAACCCGGAGGGTCCAGTTGCATGTGGGGCTGCATAAAGGCTCCCCTGGGGAGTTCACTTGTACCCAAAGCCTTCCTTTGGGGGCACTTCTGGATGGGCGAATAGGGCTTGAAACGCTTTTTCTGTGGCCCGAGTTTTCAGTCTTCTGCCATGCGGGCCATGGTTATATTTAGGCTTGTGGTGAAAGAGTGAACCCGGAGGGTCCAGTTGCATGTGGGACTGCATAAAGGCTCCCCTGGGGAGTTCAGATGTACCCAAAGCCTTCCTTTGGGGGCACATTTGGATGGGCGAAACGGGCTCGGAATGCGTTTTCTGAGGCCCGAGTTTTCAGTCGTCTCCAATGCCAGCTAGGGCTATATTTAGTGTTGCTCGGGAACAGCGATCCCAGAGGGTCCAGTGGCATGTGGGGCTGCGTAAAGGCTCCCCTGGGGAGTTCACTTGTCCCCAAAGCCTTCCTTCGGGGGCACTTTTGGATGGGTACATGGGGCTTGAAACGCTTTTTGTGTGGGCCGAGTTTTCAGTCCTCGGTCATGCTGGCTAGGGTTATATTTAGGGTTGCTCGTAAACCGCGAACACGGAGGGTCCAGTTGCACGTGGGGCTGCGTAAAGGCTCCCATGGGGAGTTCACTTGTACCCAAAGCCTTCCTTTGGTGGCACTTGTGGATGGGAGAAAGGGGCTTGTAACGCGTTTCCTGGGGCCCAAGTTTTCAGTCGTCTGCCATGCCGTCCAGGGTTATATGTAGGATTGCTGTGAAAGAGCGAATACGGAGGTTCCAGTTGCATGTGGGGCTGCGTAAAGGCTCTCCCTGGAGAGTTCAGATGAACCAAAAGCCTTCCTTTGGGGGCACGTATGAATGGGCGAAATCGGCTTGGAATGAGTTTTCTGGGGCCCGATTTTTCAGTCGTCTCCCATGCCGGCTAGGGTTATGTATACTGTTGCTCGGAAAGAGCGAACCCGGAGGGTCCAGTTTCATGTGGGGCTGCATAAAGGCTCCCCTGGGGAGTTCACTTGTATCCAAAGCCTTCCTTTGGGGGCACTTTTGGATGGTCCAATGGGAATCGCAATGCGTTTTCTGAGGCACGCTTTTTCATTTTTCTCCCATAGCGCCAAGGGATATATTTAGGCTTGCGCTGAAAGAGTGAACCCGGAGGGTCCAGTTGCATGTGGGGCTGTATAAAGGCTCCCCTGGGGAGTTCAGTTGTACCCAAAGCCTTCCTTTGGGGGCACTTCTGGATGGGTGAATGGGGCTTGAAACGCTTTTTTGTGGCCCGAGTATTCAGTCTTCTACCATGCTTGCTAGTGTTATATTTAGGGTTGCTAGTAAAGAGCAAACACGGAGGGTCCAGTTGCATGTGGGGCTGCATAAAGGCTCCCCTGGGGAGTTCAGTTTTATCCGAAAGGAAGTACCCCCAAAGGAAGGCTTTGGGTACAAGTGAACTCCCAACGGGAGCCCTTATGCAGCCCCACATGCAACTGGACCTTCCAGGTTCAACGTTCCTGAGCATCCCTAAACATAGCCCTAACCAGCATTGAAGACGACTGAAAAATCAGGCCCCAGGAAATGCGTTTCGAGCCCTTTTCGCCCATCCAAAAGTGCCCCCAAAGGAAGGCTTTGGGTACCAGAGAGCTATGCAGGGGAGCCTTTACGCAGCCCCACATGCAACTGGACCCTCCGGGTTCGATTTTTCCGAGCATCCCTAAAGATAGCCCTAACCGGCATCGAAGACGAATGAAAAATCAGGCCCCAGGAAATGTCTTGAGAGCCCTTTTCGCCCATCCAAAAGTGCCCCCAAAGGAAGGCTTTGGGTACAAGAGAACTCCCCAGGGGAGCCTTTACGCAGCCCCACATGCAACTCGACCCTCTGGGTTCGATTTTTCCGAGCAACCCTAAACGTAGCCCTAGCTGGAATGAGAGAAGACTGAAAAACCGGGCCCCAGAAAAAGCATTCCAAGCCCCTTTGGACCATCCAAAAGTGTCCCCAAAGGAAGGCTTTGGGTACAAGAGAACTCCCCAGGGGAGCCTTTACGCAGCCCCACATGCAACTGGACCCTCCTGGTTCTCTGTTTCCGAGCATCCCTAAACATAGCCGTAGCAGGCATCGAAGACGACTGGAAAATCAGGCCCCAGGAAATGCGTTGTGAGCCCTTTTCGCCCATCCAAAAGTGCCCCCAAAGGAAGGCTTTGGGTACAAGTGAACTCCCCAGGGGAGCCTTTACGCAGCCCCACATGCAACTGGACCCTCCGGGTTTGAATTTTCTGAGCAACCCTATATATATCCCTGGCCGGCATAGGAGAAGACTGAAAAACACGGCCCCAGAAAACGCGTTGCAAGCCCCTTTGGACCATCCAAAAGTGCCCCCAAAGGAAGGCTTTGGGTACAAGTGAACTCCACAGGGGAGCCTTTACGCAGCCCCACATGCAACTGGACCCTCAGAGTTCGCTATTTCCGAGCATCCCTAAACATAGCCCTAGCCGGCATCGAAGACGACTGAAAAATCAGGCTGCAGGAAATGCGTTGCGAGCCCTTTTCGCCCATCCAAAAGTGCCCCCGAAGGAAGGCTTTGGGTACAAGAGAACTCCCCAGGGGAGCCTTTACGCAGCCCCACATGCAACTGGACCCTCCGCGTTCACACTTTCTACACAAGCCTAAATATAGCCCTAGCCGCAAAGGGAGAAGACTGAAAAAGGCGGGCCTCAGAAAACGCATTGCGGTTCCCCTTGGACCATTCAAAGGTGCCCCGAAAGGAAGGCTTTGGGTACAAGTGAACTCCCCAGGGGAGCCTTTACGCAGCCCCACATGCAACTGGACCCTCCGGGTTCGCTGTTTCCGAGCAACACTAAAAATATCCATAGCCGGCATGGGAGACGACTGAAAACTTGGGCCCCAGAAAAGGATTTCTGAGCCCCTTTTGCCCATCCAAAGTGCCCCCAGAGGAAGGCTTTGGGTAGAAGTAAACTCCCCAGGGGAGCCTTTACGCAGCCCCACATGCAACTGGACTCTCTGGGTTCGCTCTTTCACAGCAAACCTAAATATATCCCTGGCCCGCATGGCTGCCGACTGAAAAGTCGGGCCCCAGAAAACGCGTTACAAGTCGTTTCGCCCATCCAAAAGTGCCCCCAGAGGAAGGCTTTGGGGACAAGTGAACTCCCCAGGGGAGCCTTTATGCAGTCCCGCATGCAACTGGACCCTCCGTATTCGCTGTTTCCAAGCAACCCTAAATATAACCCTAGCCAGCATGGCAGAAGACTGAAAACTCGGGCCCCAAAAAAAGCGTGTCAAGCCCCATTCGCCCATCCAGAAGTGCCCCCAAAGGAAGGCTTTGGGTACAAGTGAACTCCCCAGGGGAGCCTTTATGCAGCCCCACATGCAACTGGACCCTCCTTATTCGCTCTTTCACAGCAACCCTAAATATAACACTGGCCCGCATGGAAGACTACTGAAAATTCGGGCCACAGAAAAAGCGTTTCAAGCCCCATTCGCCCATCCAGAAGTCCCCCCAAAGGAAGGGTTTGAGTACAAGTTTACTCCCCAGGGGAGCCTTTATGCAGCCCCACATGCAACTGGACCCTCCGTATTCGCTCTTTCACAGCAACCCTAAACATAACCCTGACCCGCATGGCAGACGACTGAGAAATCGGGCCCCAGAAAACGCGCTATAATCCCCATTCGCCCATCCAGAAGTCCCCCAATGGAAGGCTTAGGTAACAAGTGAACTCCGCAAGGGAGCCTTTATGCAGCCCCACATGCAACTGGACCCTCCGGGTTCGGCCTTTCCGAGCAATACTAAACACAGCCCTAGCCGGCATGAGAGAAGACTGAAAATTCTGGCCACAGAAAAAGCGTTTCAAGCCCCATTCGCCCTTCCAGAAGTGCCCCCAAAGGAAGGCTTTGGGTACAACTGAACTCCCCAGGGGAGCCTTTATGCAGCCCCACATGCAACTGGACCCTCCGGGTTCGCTCTTTCTGAGCAACACTAAACATAGCCCTAGCCGGCATGGGAGACGACTGAAAACTCTGGCCACAGAAAAAGCGTTTCAAGCCCCATTCGCCCATCCAAAGTGCCCCCAGAGGAAGGCTTTGGGTAGAAGTAAACTCCCCAGGGGAGTCTTTAGGCAGCCCCACATGCAAATGGACCCTCTGTTTTCGCTGTTTACGAGCAACCCTAAATATAACCCTGGCCCGCATTGCAGACGACTGAAAAATCGGGCCCCAGAAAACGCGCTACAAGCCCCATTCGCCCATCCAAAAGTGCCCCCAAAGGAAGGCTTTGGGTACAAGTGAACTCCCCAGGGGAGCCTTTATGCAGCCCCACATTCAACTGGACCCTCCTTATTCGCTCTTTCACAGCAAGCCTAAATATAGCCCTAACTGGCATCGGAGATGACTGAAAAATCAGGCCAAAGAAAACGCGTTACAAGACCATTTCGCCCATCCAAAAGTGCCCCCAGAGGAAGGCTTTGGGTACAATTGAACTCCCCAGGGGAGCCTTTATGCAGCCCCACATGCAACTGGACCCTCCGTGTTCACTCTTTCCGAGCAACACTAAAAATATCCCTAGCCGGCATGGGAGACCACTGAAAACTTGGTCCCCAGAAAACGATTTCTGAGCCTCTTTTGCCCATCCAAAGTGCCCCCAGAGGAAGGCTTTGGGTACAAGTGAACTCCCCAGGGGAGCCTTTATGCAGCCCCACATGCAACTGGACCCTCCTTATTCGCTCTTTCACAGCAACCCTAAATATTGCCCTAGCCACAAGGGGAGAAGACTGAAAAAGCGGGCCTCAGAAAACGCATTGCGATTCCCCTTGGACCATACAAAATTACCCCCAAAGGAAGGCTTTGGGTACAAGTGTACTCCCCAGGGGAGCTTTTATGCAGCCCCACATGCAACTGGACCCTCCGCGTTCACACTTTCTACACAAGCCTAAATATAGCCCTAGCCGCAAAGGGAGAAGACTGAAAAAGCGGGCCTCAGAAAACGCATTGCGATTCCCCTTGGACCATTCAAAGGTGCCCCCAAAGGAAGGCTTTGGGTACAAGTGAACTCCCCATGGGAGCCTTTATGCAGCCCCACATGCAACTGGACCTTCCGGGTTCGATCTTTCCAAGCAACACTAAACATAGCAGTTGCCCGCATTGGAGACGACTGAAAACTCGGGCCACAGAAAACGCATTCCGAGACCCTTTAATCTATCCAAAAGTGCCCCCAAAGGAAGGCTTTGGGTACAAGTGAACTCCCCAGTGGAGCCTTTACGCAGCCCCACATGCAAGTGGACCCTCCGTGTTCGCTGTTTACGAGCAACCCTAAATATATCCCTAGCAAGAATGGCAGAAGACTGAAAACTCAGGCCACAGAAAAAGTGTTTCAAGCCCCATTCGCCCATCCAAAGTGCCCCCAGAGGAAGGCTTTGGGTAGAAGTAAACTCCCCAGGGGAGCCTTTACGCAGCCCCACATGCAAATGGACCCTCCGTTGTCGCTGTTTATGAGCAACTCTAAATATAACCCTGGCCCGCATGGCAGACGACTGAAAAATCAGTCCCCAGAAAACGCTTTCCGAACCCCTTTAACCCAACCAAAAGTGCCCCCAAAGGAAGGCTTTGGGTACAAGTGAACTCCCCAGGGGAGCCTTTATGCAGCCCCACATGCAACTGGACCCTCCGGGTTCACTCTTTCACCGGACGCCTAAATATAGCCCTCGGCGCAATGGGAGAAGATTGAAAAAGCGGGCCTCAGAAAACGCATTGCTATACCCCTTGGACCATTCAAAGGTGCCCCCAAAGGAAGACTTTGGGTACAAGTGAACTCCCCAGGGGAGCCTTTATGCAGCCCCACATGCAACTGCACCTTCCGTGTTCGCTCTTTCCAAGCAACACTAAACATAGCAGTAGCCCGCATTGGAGACGACTGAAAACTCGAGCCCCAGAAAACGCATTCCGAGCCCCTTTAACCCATCCAAAAGTGCCCCCAAAGGAAGGCTTTGAGTACAAGTGAACTCCCCAGAGGAGCCTTTATGCAGCCCCACATGCAGCTGGACCCTCCTGGTTCGCTCTTTCCGAGCAACACTAACGATAGCCCTAGCCGGCATGGGAGACGACTGAAAACTCGGGCCACAGAAAACGTTTTCCGAGCCCCTTTCGCCCATCCAAAAGTGTCACCAAAGGAAGGCTTTGGGTACAAGTGAACTCCCCAGGGGAGCCTTTACACAGCCCCACATGCAACTGGACCCTCCGTGTTCGCTGTTTACGAGCAACCCTAATTATATCCATAGCCAGCATGGGAGACGACTGAAAACTCGGGCCACAGAAAAAGCGTTTCAAGCCCCATTCGCCCATCGAGAAGTGCCCCCAAAGGAAGGCTTTGGGTACAAGTGAACTCCCCAGGGGAGCCTTTACGCAGCCCCACATGCAACTGGACCCTCCGGGTTCGCTGTTCCTGAGCAAACCGAAATGTAGCCCTGGCCGTCATCGAAGATGTGTGAAAAATCAGGCCCCAGGAAATGCGTTGCGAGCCCTTTTCGCCCATCCAAAAGTGCCCGCAAAGGAAGGCTTTGGGTACAAGTGATCTCCCCAGGGGAGCCTTTACGCAGCCCCACATGCAACTGGACCCTCCGGGTTCGCTGTTCATGAGCAAACCTAAACATAGCCCTAGCCGGAATCGAAGACGACTGAAAAATCAGGCCCCAGATAATGCGTTGCAAGCCCTTTTCGCCCATCCCAAAGTGCCCCCAAAGGAAGGCTTTGGGTACAAGTGAACTCCCCAGGGGAGCCTTTACACAGCCCCACATGTAACTGGACCCTTCGGGTTCGATTTTTCCGAGCAACCCTAAATATATCCCTAGCCGGCATGGGAGAAGACTGAAAACCCGGGCCCCAGAAAACGCGTTGCAAGCCCCTTTGGACCATCCAAAAGTGTCACCAAAGGAAGGCTTTGGGTACATCTGAAGTTCCCAGGGGAGCCTTTACGCAGCCGCATATGCAACTGGACCCTCCGAGTTCGCTGTTTCCCAGCATCCCTAAACATAGCCCTAGCCGGAATCGAAGACGACTGAAAAATCAGGCCCCAGGAAATGCGTTGCGAGCCCTTTTCGCCCATCCCAAAGTGCCCCCAAAGGAAGGCTTTGGGTACAAGTGAACTCCCCAGGGGAGCCTTTACGCAGACCCACATGTAACTGGACCCTTCGGGTTCGATTTTTCCGAGCAACCCTAAATATATCCCTAGCCGGCATGGGAGAAGACTGAAAACCCGGGCCCCAGAAAACACGTTGCAAGCCCCTTTGGACCATCCAAAAGTGTCACCAAAGGAAGGCTTTGGGTACAAGAGAACTCCCCAGGGGAGCCTTTACGCAGCCCCACATCCAACGGGACGCTCCGGGTTCGCTGTTTCCGAGCATCCCTAAACATAGCCCTAGACGGCATCGAAGACGACTGAAAAATCAGGCCCCAGATAATGCGTTGCAAGCCCTTTTCGCCCATCCAAAAGTGCCCGCAAAGGAAGGCTTTGGGTACAAGAGAACTCCCCAGGGGAGCCTTTATGCAGCCCCACATGCAACTGGACCCTTCGGGTTCGATTTTTCCGAGCAACCCTAAATATATCCCTAGGCGTCATGGGAGAAGACTGAAAACCCGGACCCCAGAAAACGCGTTGCAAGCCCCTTTGGACCATCCAAAAGTGTCACCAAAGGAAGGCTTTGGGTACAAGAGAACTCCCCAGGGGAGCCTTTACGCAGCCCCACATGCAACTGGACCCTCCGGGTTCGCTGTTCCTGAGCAAACCTAAACGTAGCCCTGGCCGTCATAGGAGACTACTGAAAAATCAGGCCCCAGGAAATGCGTTGCGAGCCCTTTTCGCCCATCCAAAAGTGCCCGCAAAGGAAGGCTTTGGGTACAAGTGAACTCCCCAGGGGAGCCTTTACGCAGCCCCACATCCAACGGGACCCTCCGGGTTCGCTGTTTCCGAGCATCCCTAAACATAGCCCTAGACGGCATCGAAGACGACTGAAAAATCAGGCCCAAGGAAATGCGTTGCGAGCCGCTTTGGACCATCCAAAAGTGCCCCCAAAGGAATGCTTTGGGTACATCTGAACTCCCCAGGGGAGCCTTTACACAGCCCCACATGCAACTGGACCCTCCGCGTTCGCTGTTTCCCAGCATCCCTAAACATAGCCCTAACCGGCATCGAAGACGACTGGAAAATCAGGCCCCAGGAAATGCGTTGCGAGCCCTTTTCGCCCATCCAAAAGTGCCCCCAAAGGAAGGCTTTGGGTACAAGTGAACTCCCCAGGGGAGCCTTTACGCAGCCCCACATGCAACTGGACCCTCCGGGTTTGAATTTTCTGAGCAACCCTATATATATCCCTGGCCGGCATAGGAGAAGACTGAAAAACACGGCCCCAGAAAACGCGTTGCAAGCCCCTTTGGACCATCCAAAAGTGCCCCCAAAGGAAGGCTTTGGGTACAAGTGAACTCCACAGGGGAGCCTTTACGCAGCCCCACATGCAACTGGACCCTCAGAGTTCGCTATTTCCGAGCATCCCTAAACATAGCCCTAGCCGGCATCGAAGACGACTGAAAAATCAGGCTGCAGGAAATGCGTTGCGAGCCCTTTTCGCCCATCCAAAAGTGCCCCCGAAGGAAGGCTTTGGGTACAAGAGAACTCCCCAGGGGAGCCTTTACGCAGCCCCACATGCAACTGGACCCTCCGCGTTCACACTTTCTACACAAGCCTAAATATAGCCCTAGCCGCAAAGGGAGAAGACTGAAAAAGGCGGGCCTCAGAAAACGCATTGCGGTTCCCCTTGGACCATTCAAAGGTGCCCCGAAAGGAAGGCTTTGGGTACAAGTGAACTCCCCAGGGGAGCCTTTACGCAGCCCCACATGCAACTGGACCCTCCGGGTTCGCTGTTTCCGAGCAACACTAAAAATATCCATAGCCGGCATGGGAGACGACTGAAAACTTGGGCCCCAGAAAAGGATTTCTGAGCCCCTTTTGCCCATCCAAAGTGCCCCCAGAGGAAGGCTTTGGGTAGAAGTAAACTCCCCAGGGGAGCCTTTACGCAGCCCCACATGCAACTGGACTCTCTGGGTTCGCTCTTTCACAGCAAACCTAAATATATCCCTGGCCCGCATGGCTGCCGACTGAAAAGTCGGGCCCCAGAAAACGCGTTACAAGTCGTTTCGCCCATCCAAAAGTGCCCCCAGAGGAAGGCTTTGGGGACAAGTGAACTCCCCAGGGGAGCCTTTATGCAGTCCCGCATGCAACTGGACCCTCCGTATTCGCTGTTTCCAAGCAACCCTAAATATAACCCTAGCCAGCATGGCAGAAGACTGAAAACTCGGGCCCCAGAAAAAGCGTGTCAAGCCCCATTCGCCCATCCAGAAGTGCCCCCAAAGGAAGGCTTTGGGTACAAGTGAACTCCCCAGGGGAGCCTTTATGCAGCCCCACATGCAACTGGACCCTCCTTATTCGCTCTTTCACAGCAACCCTAAATATAACACTGGCCCGCATGGAAGACTACTGAAAATTCGGGCCACAGAAAAAGCGTTTCAAGCCCCATTCGCCCATCCAGAAGTCCCCCCAAAGGAAGGGTTTGAGTACAAGTTTACTCCCCAGGGGAGCCTTTATGCAGCCCCACATGCAACTGGACCCTCCGTATTCGCTCTTTCACAGCAACCCTAAACATAACCCTGACCCGCATGGCAGACGACTGAGAAATCGGGCCCCAGAAAACGCGCTATAATCCCCATTCGCCCATCCAGAAGTCCCCCAATGGAAGGCTTAGGTAACAAGTGAACTCCGCAAGGGAGCCTTTATGCAGCCCCACATGCAACTGGACCCTCCGGGTTCGGCCTTTCCGAGCAATACTAAACACAGCCCTAGCCGGCATGAGAGAAGACTGAAAATTCTGGCCACAGAAAAAGCGTTTCAAGCCCCATTCGCCCTTCCAGAAGTGCCCCCAAAGGAAGGCTTTGGGTACAACTGAACTCCCCAGGGGAGCCTTTATGCAGCCCCACATGCAACTGGACCCTCCGGGTTCGCTCTTTCTGAGCAACACTAAACATAGCCCTAGCCGGCATGGGAGACGACTGAAAACTCTGGCCACAGAAAAAGCGTTTCAAGCCCCATTCGCCCATCCAAAGTGCCCCCAGAGGAAGGCTTTGGGTAGAAGTAAACTCCCCAGGGGAGTCTTTAGGCAGCCCCACATGCAAATGGACCCTCTGTTTTCGCTGTTTACGAGCAACCCTAAATATAACCCTGGCCCGCATTGCAGACGACTGAAAAATCGGGCCCCAGAAAACGCGCTACAAGCCCCATTCGCCCATCCAAAAGTGCCCCCAAAGGAAGGCTTTGGGTACAAGTGAACTCCCCAGGGGAGCCTTTATGCAGCCCCACATTCAACTGGACCCTCCTTATTCGCTCTTTCACAGCAAACCTAAATATATCCCTGGCCCGCATGGGAGACGACTGAAAACTCTGGCCACAGAAAAAGCGTTTCAAGCCCCATTCGCCCATCCAAAGTGCCCCCAGAGGAAGGCTTTGGGTAGAAGTAAAATCCCCAGGGGAGCCTTTACGCAGCCCCACATGCAACTGGACTCTCTGGGTTCGCTCTTTCACAGCAAACCTAAATATATCCCTGGCCCGCATGGGAGACGACTGAAAACTCTGGCCACAGAAAAAGCGTTTCAAGCCCCATTCGCCCATCCAAAGTGCCCCCAGAGGTAGAAGTAAACTCCCCAGGGGAGCCTTTACGCAGCCCCACATGCAACTGGACCCTCCGGGTTCGCTGTTTCCGAGCATCCCTAAACATAGCCCTAGCCAGCATCGATGACGACTGAAAAATCAGGCCCCAGGAAATGCGTTGCGAGCCCTTTTCGCCCATCCCAAAGTGCCCCCAAAGGAAGGCTTTGGGTACAAGTGAACTCCCCAGGGGAGCCTTTACGCAGACCCACATGTAACTGGACCCTTCGGGTTCGATTTTTCCGAGCAACCCTAAATATATCCCTAGCCGGCATGGGAGAAGACTGAAAACCCGGGCCCCAGAAAACACGTTGCAAGCCCCTTTGGACCATCCAAAAGTGTCACCAAAGGAAGGCTTTGGGTACAAGAGAACTCCCCAGGGGAGCCTTTACGCAGCCCCACATGCAACTGGACCCTCCGGGTTCGCTGTTTCCGAGCATCCCTAAACATAGCACAAGCCGGCATCGATGACGACTGTAAAATCAGGCCCCAGGAAATGCGTCACGAGCCCTTTTCGCCCGTCCAAAAGTGCCCCCAAAGGAAGGCTTTGGGTACAAGTGAACTCCCCAGGGGAGCCTTTATGCAGCCCCACATGCAACTGGACCCTCCGTGTTCGATTTTTCCGATCAACCCTAAATATATCCCTAGCCGGCATGGGAGAAGACTGAAAACCCGGGCCCCAGAAAACACGTTGCAAGCCCCTTTGGACCATCCAAAAGTGCCCCCATAGGAAGGCTTTGGGTACAAGAGAACTCCCCAGGGGAGCCTTTACGCAGCCCCACATGCAACTGGACCCTTCGGGTTCGATTTTTCCGAGCAACCCTAAATATATCCCTAGCCGGCATGGGAGAAGACTGAAAACCCGGGCCCCAGAAAACGCGTTGCAAGCCCCTTTGGACCATCCAAAAGTGTCACCAAAGGAAGGCTTTGGGTACATCTGAAGTTCCCATGGGAGCCTTTACGCAGCCGCATATGCAACTGGACCCTCCGAGTTCGCTGTTTCCCAGCATCCCTAAACATAGCCCTAGCCGGAATCGAAGACGACTGAAAAATCAGGCCCCAGGAAATGCGTTGCGAGCCCTTTTCGCCCATCCCAAAGTGCCCCCAAAGGAAGGCTTTGGGTACAAGTGAACTCCCCAGGGGAGCCTTTACGCAGACCCACATGTAACTGGACCCTTCGGGTTCGATTTTTCCGAGCAACCCTAAATATATCCCTAGCCGGCATGGGAGAAGACTGAAAACCCGGGCCCCAGAAAACACGTTGCAAGCCCCTTTGGACCATCCAAAAATGTCACCAAAGGAAGGCTTTGGGTACAAGAGAACTCCCCAGGGGAGCCTTTACGCAGCCCCACATGCAACTGGACCCTCCGGGTTCGCTGTTTCCGAGCATCCCTAAACATAGCACAAGCCGGCATCGATGACGACTGTAAAATCAGGCCCCAGGAAATGCGTCACGAGCCCTTTTCGCCCGTCCAAAAGTGCCCCCAAAGGAAGGCTTTGGGTACAAGTGAACTCCCCAGGGGAGCCTTTATGCAGCCCCACATGCAACTGGACCCTCCGTGTTCGATTTTTCCGATCAACCCTAAATATATCCCTAGCCGGCATGGGAGAAGACTGAAAACCCGGGCCCTAGAAAACACGTTGCAAGCCCCTTTGGACCATCCAAAAGTGCCCCCATAGGAAGGCTTTGGGTACAAGAGAACTCCCCAGGGGAGCCTTTACGCAGCCCCACATGCAACTGGACCCTTCGGGTTCGATTTTTCCGAGCAACCCTAAATATATCCCTAGCCGGCATGGGAGAAGACTGAAAACCCGGGCCCCAGAAAACGCGTTGCAAGCCCCTTTGGACCATCCAAAAGTGTCACCAAAGGAAGGCTTTGGGTACAAGAGAACTCCCCAGGGGAGCCTTTACGCAGCCCCACATGCAACTGGACCCTCCGGGTTCGCTGTTCATGAGCAAACCTAAACGTAGCCCTAGCCGTCATCGGAGACGACTGAAAAATCAGGCCGAGGAAATGCGTTGCAAGCCCCTTTGGACCATCCAAAAGTGGCCCCAAAGGAAGACTTTAGGTACAAGTGATCTCCCCATGGGAGCCTTTACGCAACCCCACATGCAACTGAACCCTCCGGGTTCACTGTTCCTGAGCAAACCTAAACGTAGCCCTAGCCGTCATCGGAGACGAGTGAAAAATCAGGCCCCAGGAAATGCGTTCCGAGGCCTTTTCGCCCATCCAAATGTGCCCCCAAAGGAAGGCTTTGGGTACAAGAGAACTCCCCAGGGGAGCCTTTACGCAGCCCCACATGCAACTGGACCCTCCGGGTTTGCTGTTCCTGAGCAAACCTAAACGTAGCCCTGGCCGTCATCGGAGACGACTGAAAAATCAGGACCCAGGAAATGAATTGCGAGCCGTATTGGACCTTCCAAAAGTGCCCCCAAAGGAAGGCTTTGGGTACATCTGAAGTTCCCAGGGGAGCCTTTACACAGCCCCATATGCAACTGTACCCTCCGAGCTCGCTGTTTCTGAGCATCCATAAACATAGCCCTAGCAGTCATCGGAGACGACTGAAAAATCAGGCCCCAGGAAATGCGTTACGAGCCCTTTTCGCCCATCCAAAAGTGCCCGCAAAGGAAGGCTTTGGGTACAAGTGATCTCCCCAGGGGAGCCTTTACGCAGCCCCACATGCAACTGGACACTCCGCGTTCGCTGTTTCCCAGCATCCCTAAACATAGCCCTAGCCGGCATCGAAGACCACTGAAAAATCAGGCCCCAGGAAATGCGTTGCGAGCCCTTTTCGCCCATCCAAAAGTGCCCCCAAAGGAAGGCTTTGGGTACAAGTGAACTCCCCAGGGGAGCCTTTACGCAGCCCCACATGCAACTGGACCCTCCGGGTTCGCTGTTTCCGAGCATCCCTAAACATAGCCCTAGCCGGCATCGATGACGACTGAAAAATCAGGCCCCAGGAAATGCGTTGCGAGCCCTTTTCGCCCATCCAAAAGTGCCCCCAAAGGAAGGCTTTGGGTACAAGTGAACTCCCCAGGGGAGCCTTTACGCAGCCCCACATGCAACTGGACCCTCCGGGTTCGATTTTTCCGAGCAACACTAAATATATCACTAGCCAGCATGGGAGAAGACTGAAAACCCAGGCCCCAGAAAACGAGTTGCAAGCCCTTTTCGCCCATCCAAAAGTGCCCGCAAAGGAAGGCTTTGGGTACAAGTGAACTCCCCAGGGGAGCCTTTACGCAGCCCCACATCCAACGGGACGCTCCGGGTTCGCTGTTTCCGAGCATCCCTAAACATAGCCCTAGACGGCATCGAAGACGACTGAAAAATCAGGCCCCAGATAATGCGTTGCAAGCCCTTTTCGCCCATCCAAAAGTGCCCGCAAAGGAAGGCTTTGGGTACAAGAGAACTCCCCAGGGGAGCCTTTATGCAGCCCCACATGCAACTGGACCCTTCGGGTTCGATTTTTCCGAGCAACCCTAAATATATCCCTAGGCGTCATGGGAGAAGACTGAAAACCCGGACCCCAGAAAACGCGTTGCAAGCCCCTTTGGACCATCCAAAAGTGTCACCAAAGGAAGGCTTTGGGTACAAGAGAACTCCCCAGGGGAGCCTTTACGCAGCCCCACATGCAACTGGACCCTCCGGGTTCGCTGTTCCTGAGCAAACCTAAACGTAGCCCTGGCCGTCATAGGAGACTACTGAAAAATCAGGCCCCAGGAAATGCGTTGCGAGCCCTTTTCGCCCATCCAAAAGTGCCCGCAAAGGAAGGCTTTGGGTACAAGTGAACTCCCCAGGGGAGCCTTTACGCAGCCCCACATCCAACGGGACCCTCCGGGTTCGCTGTTTCCGAGCATCCCTAAACATAGCCCTAGACGGCATCGAAGACGACTGAAAAATCAGGCCCAAGGAAATGCGTTGCGAGCCGCTTTGGACCATCCAAAAGTGCCCCCAAAGGAATGCTTTGGGTACATCTGAACTCCCCAGGGGAGCCTTTACACAGCCCCACATGCAACTGGACCCTCCGCGTTCGCTGTTTCCCAGCATCCCTAAACATAGCCCTAACCGGCATCGAAAACGACTGAAAAATCAGGCCCCAGGAAATGCGTTGCAAGCCCCTTTGGACCTTCCAAAAGTGTCACCAAAGGAAGGCTTTGGGTACAAGTGAACTCCCCTGGGGAGCCTTTACGCAGCCCCACATGCAACTGGACCCTCCGGGTTCGCTGTTTCCGAGCATCCCTAAACATAGCCCTAGCCAGCATCGATGACGACTGAAAAATCAGGCCCCAGGAAATGCGTTACGAGCCCTTTTCGCCCATCCAAAAGTGCCCCCAAAGGAAGGCTTTGGGTACAAGTGAACTCCCCAGGGGAGCCTTTACGCAGCCCCACATGCAACTGGACCCTCCGGGTTCGCTGTTTCCGAGCATCCCTAAACATAGCCCTAGCACTCATCGGAGACGACTGAAAAATCAGGCCCCAGGAAATGCGTTACGAGCCCTTTTCGCCCATCCAAAAGTGCCCGCAAAGGAAGGCTTTGGGTACAAGTGATCTCCCCAGGGGAGCCTTTACGCAGCCCCACATGCAACTGGACCCTCCGCGTTCGCTGTTCCTGAGCAAACCGAAATGTAGCCCTGGCCGTCATCGAAGATGTGTGAAAAATCAGGCCCCAGGAAATGCGTTGCGAGCCCTTTTCGCCCATCCAAATGTGCCCCCAAATGAAGACTTTGGGTACAAGAGAACTCCCCAGGGGAGCCTTTACACAGCCCCACATGCAACTGGACCCTCCGGGTTCGCTGTTTCCGAGCATCCCTTAACATAGCCCTAGACGGCATCGAAGACGACTGAAAAATCAGGCCCCAGGAAATGCGTTGCAAGCCCTTTTCGCCCATCCAAAAGTGCCCCCAAAGGAAGGCTTTGGGTACAAGTGAACTCCCCAGGGGAGCGTTTACGCAGCCCCACATGCAACTGGACCCTCCGGGTTCGCTGTTCCTCAGCAAACCTAAACGTAGCCCTGGCCGTCATCGGAGACGACTGAAAAATCAGGCCCCAGGAAATGCGTTGCGAGCCGTTTTGGACCTTCCAAAAGTGCCCCCAAAGGAAGGCTTTGGGTACATCTGAAGTTCCCAGGGGAGCCTTTACACAGCCCCATATGCAACTGGACCCTCCGAGCTCGCTGTTTCCGAGCATCCCTAAACATAGCCCTAGCCGGCATCGAAAACGACTGAAAAATCAGGCCCCAGGAAATGCGTTACGAGCCCTTTTCGCCCATCCAAAAGTGCCCGCAAAGGAAGGCTTTGGGTACAAGTGATCTCCCCAGGGGAGCCTTTACGCAGCCCCACATGCAACTGGACCCTCCGCGTTCGCTGTTTCCCAGCATCCCTAAACATAGCCCTAGCCGGCATCGAAAACGACTGAAAAATCAGGCCCCAGGAAATGCGTTGCGAGCCCTTTTCGCCCATCCAAAAGTGCCCCCAAAGGAAGGCTTTGGGTACAAGAGAACTCCCCAGGGGAGCCTTTACGCAGCCCCACATGCAACGGGACCCTCCGGGTTCGCTCTTTCCGAGCATCCCTAAACATAGCCCTAGCCGGCATCGAAGATGTGTGAAAAATCAGGCCCCAGGAAATGCGTTGCGAGCCCTTTTCGCCCATCCAAATGTGCCCCCAAAGGAAGGCTTTGGGTACATCTGAAGTTCCCAGGGGAGCCTTTACACAGCCCCATATGCAACTGGACCCTCCGAGCTCGCTGTTTCCGAGCATCCCTAAACATAGCCCTAGCCGGCATCGATGACGACTGAAAAATCAGGCCCCAGGAAATGCGTTACGAGCCCTTTTCGCCCATCCAAAAGTGCCCGCAAAGGAAGGCTTTGGGTACAAGTGATCTCCCCAGGGGAGCCTTTACGCAGCCCCACATGCAACTGGACCCTCCGCGTTCGCTGTTCCTGAGCAAACCTAAACATAGCCCTAGCCGGAATCGAAGACGACTGAAAAATCAGGCCCCAGGAAATGCGTTGCGAGCCCTTTTCGCCCATCCCAAAGTGCCCCCAAAGGAAGGCTCTGGGTACAAGTGAACTCCCCAGGGGAGCCTTTACGCAGACCCACATGTAACTGGACCGTTCGGGTTCGATTTTTCCGAGCAACCCTAAATATATCCCTAGCCGGCATGGGAGAAGAGTGAAAACCAGGGCCCCAGAAAACGCGTTGCAAGCCCCTTTGGACCATCCAAAAGTGTCACCAAAGGAAGGCTTTGGGTACATCTGAAGTTCCCAGGGGAGCCTTTACGCAGCCGCATATGCAACTGGACCCTCCGAGTTCGCTGTTTCCCAGCATCCCTAAACATAGCCCTAGCCGGAATCGAAGACGACTGTAAAATCAGGCCCCAGGAAATGCGTCACGAGCCCTTTTCGCCCGTCCAAAAGTGCCCCCAAAGGAAGGCTTTGGGTACAAGTGAACGCCCCAGGGGAGCCTTTATGCAGCCCCACATGCAACTGGACCCTCCGTGTTCGATTTTTCCGATCAACCCTAAATATATCCCTAGCCGGCATGGGAGAAGACTGAAAACCCGGGCCCCAGAAAACACGTTGCAAGCCCCTTTGGACCATCCAAAAGTGCCCCCAAAGGAAGGCTTTGGGTACAAGAGAACTCCCCAGGGGAGCCTTTACGCAGCCCCACATGCAACTGGACCCTTCGGGTTCGATTTTTCCGAGCAACCCTAAATATATCCCTAGCCGGCAAGGGAGACGACTGAAAAATCAGGCCCCAGATAATGCGTTGCAAGCCCTTTTCGCCCATCCAAAAGTGCCCGCAAAGGAAGGCTTTGGGTACAAGAGAACTCCCCAGGGCAGCCTTTACGCAGCCCCACATGCAACTGGACCCTCCGGGTTCGCTGTTCATGAGCAAACCTAAACGTAGCCCTAGCCGTCATCGGAGACGACTGAAAAATCAGGCCCCAGGAAATGCGTTCCGAAGCCTTTTCGCCCATCCAAATGTGCCCCCAAAGGAAGGCTTTGGGTACAAGTGAACTCCCCAGGGGAGCCTTTATGCAGCCCCACATGCAACTGGACCCTCCTGGTTCGCTGTTTCCGAGCATCCCTAAACATATCCCTAGCAGGCATGGGAGAAGACTGAAAACCCGGGCCCCAGAAAACGCGTTGCAAGCCCCTTTGGACCATCCAAAAGTGCCCCCAAAGGAAGGCTTTGGGTACAAGAGAACTCCCCAGGGGAGCCTTTACGCAGCCCCACATGCAACTGGACCCTCCGGGTTCGCTGTTCCTGAGCAAACCTAAACGTATCCCTAGCCGTCATCGGAGACGACTGAAAAATCTGGCCCCAGGAAATGCGTTGCAAGCCCCTTTGGACCATCCAAAAGTGCCCCCAAAGGAAGACTTTAGGTACAAGTGATCTCCCCAGTGGTGCCTTTACGCAGCCCCACATGCAACTGGACCCTCCGGGTTCACTGTTCCTGAGCAAACCTAAACGTAGCCCTAGCCGTCATCGGAGACGAGTGAAAAATCAGGCCCCAGGAAATGCGTTCCGAGGCCTTTTCGCCCATCCAAATGTGCCCCCAAAGGAAGGCTTTGGGTACAAGAGAACTCCCCAGGGGAGCCTTTACGCAGCCCCACATGCAATTGGACCCTTCGGGTTCGATTTTTCCGAGCAACCCTAAATATATCCCTAGCCGGCATGGGAGAAGACTGAAAAATCAGGCCCCAGGAAATGTGTTGCGAGCCCCTTTGGACCATCCAAAAGTGTCACCAAAGGAAGGCTTTGGGTACAAGAGAACTCCCCAGGGGAGACTTTACGCAGCCCCACATGCAACTGGACCCTCCGGGTTTGCTGTTCCTGAGCAAACCTAAACGTAGCCCTGGCCGTCATAGGAGACGACTGAAAAATCAGGCCCCAGGAAATGCGTTACGAGCCCTTTTCGCCCATCCAAAAGTGCCCGCAAAGGAATGCTTTGGGTACAAGTGATCTCCCCAGGGGAGCCTTTACGCAGCCCCACATGCAACTGGACCCTCCGGGTTCGCTGTTTCCGAGCATCCCTAAACATAGCCCTAGCCGGCATCGAAGATGTGTGAAAAATCAGGCCCCAGGAAATGCGTTGCGAGCCCTTTTCGCCCATCCAAATGTGCCCCCAAATGAAGACTTTGGGTACAAGAGAACTCCCCAGGGGAGCCTTTACACAGCCCCACATGCAACTGGACCCTCCGGGTTCGCTGTTTCCGAGCATCCCTTAACATAGCCCTAGACGGCATCGAAGACGACTGAAAAATCAGGCCCCAGGAAATGCGTTGCAAGCCCTTTTCGCCCATCCAAAAGTGCCCCCAAAGGAAGGCTTTGGGTACAAGTGAACTCCCCAGGGGAGCCTTTACGCAGCCCCACATGGAACTGGACCCTCCGGGTTCGCTGTTCCTCAGCAAACCTAAACGTATCCCTGGCTGTCATCGGAGACGACTGAAAAATCAGGCCCCAGGAAATGCGTTGCGAGCCGTTTTGGACCTTCCAAAAGTGCCCCCAAAGGAAGGCTTTGGGTACATCTGAAGTTCCCAGGGGAGCCTTTACACAGCCCCATATGCAACTGGACCCTCCGAGCTCGCTGTTTCCGAGCATCCCTAAACATAGCCCTAGCCGGCATCGAAAACGACTGAAAAATCAGGCCCCAGGAAATGCGTTACGAGCCCTTTTCGCCCATCCAAAAGTGCCCCCAAAGGAAGGCTTTGGGTACAAGTGATCTCCCCAGGGGAGCCTTTACGCAGCCCCACATGCAACTGGACCCTCCGCGTTCGCTGTTTCCCAGCATCCCTAAACATAGCCCTAGCCGGCATCGAAAACGACTGAAAAATCAGGCCCCAGGAAATGCGTTGCGAGCCCTTTTCGCCCATCCAAAAGTGCCCGCAAAGGAAGGCTTTGGGTACAAGAGAACTCCCCAGGGGAGCCTTTACGCAGCCCCACATGCAACTGGACCCTCCGGGTTCGCTCTTTCCGAGCATCCCTAAACATAGCCCTAGACGGCATCGAAGACGACTGAAAAATCAGGCCCCAGGAAATGCGTTGGCAACCGCTTTGGACCATCAAAATGTGCCCCCAAAGGAAGGCTTTGGGTACATCTGAAGTTCCCAGGGGAGCCTTTACACAGCCCCATATGCAACTGGACCCTCCGAGCTCGCTGTTTCCGAGCATCCCTAAACATAGCCCTAGCCGGCATCGATGACGACTGAAAAATCAGGCCCCAGGAAATGCGTTACGAGCCCTTTTCGCCCATCCAAAAGTGCCCGCAAAGGAAGGCTTTGGGTACAAGTGATCTCCCCAGGGGAGCCTTTACGCAGCCCCACATGCAACTGGACCCTCCGCGTTCGCTGTTCATGAGCAAACCTAAACATAGCCCTAGCCGGAATCGAAGACGACTGAAAAATCAGGCCCCAGGAAATGCGTTGCGAGCCCTTTTCGCCCATCCCAAAGTGCCCCCAAAGGAAGGCTTTGGGTACAAGTGAACTCCCCAGGGGAGCCTTTACGCAGCCCCACATGTAACTGGACCCTTCGGGTTCGATTTTTCCGAGCAACCCTAAATATATCCCTAGCCGGCATGGGAGAAGAGTGAAAACCAGGGCCCCAGAAAACGCGTTGCAAGCCCCTTTGGACCATCCAAAAGTGTCACCAAAGGAAGGCTTTGGGTACATCTGAAGTTCCCAGGGGAGCCTTTACGCAGCCGCATATGCAACTGGACCCTCCGAGTTCGCTGTTTCCCAGCATCCCTAAACATAGCCCTAGCCGGAATCGAAGACGACTGAAAAATCAGTCCCCAGGAAATGCGTTGCGAGCCCTTTTCGCCCATCCCAAAGTGCCCCCAAAGGAAGGCTTTGGGTACAAGTGAACTCCCCAGGGGAGCCTTTACGCAGCCCCACATGCAACTGGACCCTTCGGGTTCGATTTTTCCGAGCAACCCTAAATATATCCCTAGCCGGCAAGGGAGAAGACTGAAAACCCGGGCCCCAGAAAACGCGTTGCAAGCCCCTTTGGACCATCCAAAAGTGTCACCAAAGGAAGGCTTTGGGTACAAGAGAACTCCCCAGGGGAGCCTTTACGCAGCCCCACATGCAACTGGACCCTCCGGGTTCGCTGTTCATGAGCAAACCTAAACGTAGCCCTAGCCGTCATCGGAGACGACTGAAAAATCAGGCCCCAGGAAATGCGTTCCGAAGCCTTTTCGCCCATCCAAATGTGCCCCCAAAGGAAGGCTTTGGGTACAAGTGAACTCCCCAGGGGAGCCTTTATGCAGCCCCACATGCAACTGGACCCTCCGGGTTCGCTGTTTCCGAGCATCCCTAAACATAACCCTAGCAGGCATGGGAGAAGACTGAAAACCTGGGCCCCAGAAAACGCGTTGCAAGCCCCTTTGGACCATCCAAAAGTGCCCCCAAAGGAAGGCTTTGGGTACAAGAGAACTCCCCAGGGGAGCCTTTACGCAGCCCCACATCCAACTGGACCCTCCGGGTTCGCTGTTCATGAGCAAACCTAAACGTAGCCCTAGCCGTCATCGGAGACGACTGAAAAATCTGGCCCCAGGAAATGCGTTGCAAGCCCCTTTGGACCATCCAAAAGTGCCCCCAAAGGAAGACTTTAGGTACAAGTGATCTCCCCAGTGGTGCCTTTACGCAGCCCCACATGCAACTGGACCCTCCGGGTTCACTGTTCCTGAGCAAACCTAAACGTAGCCCTAGCCGTCATCGGAGACGAGTGAAAAATCAGGCCCCAGGAAATGCGTTCCGAGGCCTTTTCGCCCATCCAAATGTGCCCCCAAAGGAAGGCTTTGGGTACAAGAGAACTCCCCAGGGGAGCCTTTACGCAGCCCCACATGCAATTGGACCCTTCGGGTTCGATTTTTCCGAGCAACTCTAAATATATCCCTAGCCGGCATGGGAGAAGACTGAAAAATCAGGCCCCAGGAAATGTGTTGCGAGCCCCTTTGGACCATCCAAAAGTGTCACCAAAGGAAGGCTTTGGGTACAAGAGAACTCCCCAGGGGAGACTTTACGCAGCCCCACATGCAACTGGACCCTCCGGGTTTGCTGTTCCTGAGCAAACCTAAACGTAGCCCTGGCCGTCATAGGAGACGACTGAAAAATCAGGCCCCAGGAAATGCGTTGCGAGCCGCTTTGGACCATCCAAAAGTGCCCCCAAAGGAAGGCTTTGGGTACAAGTGAACTCCCCAGGGGAGCCTTTACGCAGTCCCACATGCAACTGGACCCTCCGCATTCGCTGTTTCCGAGCATCCATAAACATAGCCCTAGCAGTCATCAGAGACGACTGAAAAATCAGGCCCCAGGAAATGCGTTACGAGCCCTTTTCGCCCATCCAAAAGTGCCCTCAAAGGAATGCTTTGGGTACAAGTGATCTCCCCAGGGGAGCCTTTACGCAGCCCCACATGCAACTGGACCCTCCGGGTTCGCTGTTTCCGAGCATCCCTAAACATAGCCCTAGCCGGCATCGATGACGACTGAAAAATGAGGCCCCAGGAAATGCGTTGCAAGCCCTTTTCGCCCATCCAAAAGTGCCCCCAAAGGAAGGCTTTGGGTACAAGAGAACTCCCCAGGGGAGCCTTTACGCAGCCCCACATGCAACTGGACCCTTCGGGTTCGATTTTTCCGAGCAACCCTAAATATATCCCTAGGCTTCATGGGAGAAGACTGAAAACCCGGGCCCCAGAAAACGCGTTGCAAGCCCCTTTGGACCATCCAAAAGTGTCACCAAAGGAAGGCTTTGGGTACAAGAGAACTCCCCAGGGGAGCCTTTACGCAGCCCCACATGCAACTGGACCCTCCGGGTTCGCTGTTCCTGAGCAAACCTAAACGTAGCCCTGGCCGTCATAGGAGACGACTGAAAAATCAGGCCCCAGGAAATGCGTTGCAAGCCCCTTAGGACCACCCAAAAGTGCTCCCAAAGGAAGGCTTTGGGTACATCTGAAGTTCCCAGGGGAGCCTTTACGCAGCCCCATATGCAACTGGACCCTCCGAGTTCGCTGTTTCCGAGCAACCCTAAATATATCCCTAGGCGGCATGGGAGAAGACTGAAAACCCGGGCCACAGAAAATGCGTTGCAAGCCGTTTTGGACCATCCAAAAGTGTCACCAAAGGAAGGCTTTGGGTACAAGTGAACTCCCCTGGGGAGCCTTTACGCAGCCCCACATGCAACTGGACCCTCCGGGTTCGCTGTTCATGAGCAAGCCTAAACGTAGCCCTAGCCGTCATCGGAGACGACTGAAAAATCAGGCCCCAGGAAATGCGTTGCGAGCTGCTTTGGACCATCCAAAAGTGCCCCCAAAGGAAGGCTTTGGGTACATCTGAAGTTCCCAGGGGAGCCTTTACACAGCGCCATATGCAACTGGACCCTCCGAGCTCGCTGTTTCCGAGCATCCCTAAACATAGCCCTAGCAGTCATCGGAGACGACTGAAAAATCAGGCCCCAGGAAATGCGTTACGAGCCCTTTTCGCCCAACCAAAAGTGCCCGCAAAGGAAGGCTTTGGGTACAAGTGATCTCCCCAGGGGAGCCTTTACGCAGCCCCACATGCAACTGGACCCTCCGCGTTCGCTGTTTCCGAGCATCCCTAAACATAGCCCTAGCCGGCATCGAATACGACTGAAAAATCAGGCCCCAGGAAATGCGTTACGAGCCCTTTTCGCCCATCCAAAAGTGCCCCCAATGGAAGGCTTTGGGTACAAGTGAACTCCCCAGGGGAGCCTTTACGCAGCCCCACATGCAACTGGACCCTCCGGGTTCGATTTTTCCGAGCAACCCTAAATATATCACTATCCAGCATGGGAGAAGACTGAAAACCCGGGCCCCAGAAAACGCGTTGCAAGCCCTTTTCGCCCATCCAAAAGTGCCCGCAAAGGAAGGCTTTGGGTACAAGTGAACTCCCCAGGGGAGCCTTTACGCAGCCCCACATCCAACGGGACCCTCCGGGTTCGCTGTTTCCGAGCATCCCTAAACATAGCCCTAGACGGCATCGAAGACGACTGAAAAATCAGGCCCCAGGAAATGCGTTGCGAGCTGCTTTGGACCATCCAAAAGTGCCCCCAAAGGAAGGCTTTGGGTACATCTGAAGTTCCCAGGGGAGCCTTTACACAGCCCCATATGCAACTGGACCCTCCGAGCTCGCTGTTTCCGAGCATCCCTAAACATAGCCCTAGCAGTCATCGGAGACGACTGAAAAATCAGGCCCCAGGAAATGCGTTACGAGCCCTTTTCGCCCATCCAAAAGTGCCCGCAAAGGAAGGCTTTGGGTACAAGTGATCTCCCCAGGGGAGCCTTTACGCAGCCCAGCATGCAACTGGACCCTCCGCGTTCGCTGTTTCCCAGCATCCCTAAACATAACCCTAGCCGGCATCGAAGACGACTGAAAAATCAGTCCCCAGGAAATGCGTTGCGAGCCCTTTTCGCCCATCCAAAAGTGCCCCCAAAGGAAGGCTTTGGGTACAAGAGAACTCCCTAGGTGAGCCTTTACGCAGCCCCACGTTCAACTGGACCCTTCGGGTTCGATTTTTCCGAGCAACTCTAAATATATCCCTAGCCGGCATGGGAGAAGACTAAAAAATCAGGCCCCAGGAAATGCGTTGCGAGCCCCTTAGGACCACCCAAAAGTGCTCCCAAAGGAAGGCTTTGGGTACATCTGAAGTTCCCAGGGGAGCCTTTACGCAGCCCCATATGCAACTGACCCTCCGAGTTCGTGTTTCCGAGCATCCTTAAATATATCACTAGCGGGCATGGGAGAAGACTGAAAACCCGGGCCAAAGAAAATGCGTTGCAAGCCCCTTTGGACCATCCAAAAGTGTCACCAAAGGAAGGCTTTGGGTACAAGTGAACTCCCCTTGGGAGCCTTTACGCAGCCCCACATGCAACTGGACCCTCCGGGTTCGCTGTTCATGAGCAAACCTAAACGTAGCCCTGGCCGTCATCGGAGACGACTGAAAAATCAGGCCCCAGGAAATGCGTTACGAGCCCTTTTCGCCCATCCAAAAGTGCCCCCAAAGGAAGGCTTTGGGTACAAGTGAACTCCCCAGGGGAGCCTTTACGCAGCCCCACATGCAACTGGACCCTCCGGGTTCGATTTTTCCGAGCTACCCTAAATATATCACTAGCCAGCATGGGAGAAGACTGAAAACCCGGGCCCCAGAAAACGCATTGCAAGCCCTTTTCGCCCATCCAAAAGTGCCCGCAAAGGAAGGCTTTGGGTACAAGTGAACTCCCCAGGGGAGCCTTTACGCAGCCCCACATGCAACTGGACCCTCCGGGTTCGCTGTTCATGAGCAAACCTAAACGTAGCCCTTGCTGTCATCGGAGACGACTGAAAAATGAGGCCCCAGGAAATGCGTTGCGAGCCGTTTTGGACCTTCCAAAAGTGCCCCCAAAGGAAGGCTTTGGGTACAAGTGAACTCCCCAGGGGAGCCTTTACGCAGCCTTACATGCAACTGGACCCTCCGGGTTCGCTGTTCCTCAGCAAACCTAAATGTAGCCCTGGCCGTCATCGGAGACGACTGAAAAATCAGGCCCCAGGAAATGCGTTGCGAGCAGTTTTGGACCTTCCAAAAGTGCCCCCAAAGGAAGGCTTTGGGTACATCTGAAGTTCCCAGGGGAGCCTTTACACAGCCCCATATGCAACTGGACCCTCCGAGCTCGCTGTTTCCGAGCATCCCTAAACATAGCCCTAGCAGTCATCGGAGACGACTGAAAAATCAGGCCCCAGGAAATGCGTTGAGAGCCCTTTTCGCCCATGCAAAAGTGCCCGCAAAGGAAGGCTTTGGGTACAAGTGATCTCCCCAGGGGAGCCTTTACGCAGCCCCACATGCAACTGGACCCTCCGCGTTCGCTGTTTCCCAGCATCCCTAAACATAGCCCTAGCCGGCATCGATGACGACTGAAAAATCAGGCCCCAGGAAATGCGTTGCGAGCCCTTTTCGCCCATCCAAAAGTGCCCCCAAAGGAAGGCTTTGGGTACAAGTGAACTCCCCAGGGGAGCCTTTACGCAGCCCCACATGCAACTGGACCCTCCGGGTTCGATTTTTCCGAGCAACCCTAAATATATCACTAGCCAGCATGGGAGAAGACTGAAAACCCGGGCCCCAGAAAACGCGTTGCAAGCCCTTTTCGCCCATCCAAAAGTGCCCGCAAAGGAAGGCTTTGGGTACAAGTGAACTCCCCAGGGGAGCCTTTACGCAGCCCCACATCCAACGGGACCCTCCGCGTTCGCTGTTTCCGAGCATCCCTAAACATAGCCCTAGACGGCATCCAAGACGACTGAAAAATCAGGCCCCAGGAAATGCGTTGCGAGCTGCTTTGGACCATCCAAAAGTGCCCGCAAAGGAAGGCTTTGGGTATATCTGAAGTTCCCAGGGGAGCCTTTAAGCAGCCCAACATCCAACGGGACCCTCCGGGTTCGCTGTTTCCGAGCATCCCTAAACATAGCCCTAGCAGTCATCGAGACGACTGAAAAATCAGGCCCCAGGAAATGCGTTACGAGCACTTTTCGCCATCCAAAAGTGCCCGCAAAGGAAGGCTTTGGGTACAAGTGATCTCCCCAGGGGAGCCTTTACGCAGCCCCACATCCAACGGGACCCTCCGGGTTCGCTGTTTCCGAGCATCCCTAAACATAGCCCTAGCCGGCATCGAAGACGACTGAAAAATCAGGCCCCAGAAAACGCGTTGCAAGCCCTTTTCGCCAAAGTGCCCCCAAAGGAAGGCTTTGGTACAAGTGAACTCCCCAGGGGAGCCTTTACGCAGCCCCACATCCAACGGGACCCTCCGCGTTCGCTGTTTCCGAGCATCCTTAAACATAGCCCTAGCAGTCATCGGAGACGACTGAAAAATCAGGCCCCAGGAAATGCGTTACGAGCGCTTTTCGCCCATCCAAAAGTGCCCGCAAAGGAAGGATTTGGGTATAAGTGATCTCCCCAGGGGAGCCTTTACGCAGCCCCACATGCAACTGGACCCTCCGCGTTCGCTGTTTCCCCAGCATCCCTAAACATAGCCCTAGCCGCATCGATGACGACTGAAAAATCAGTCCCCAGGAAATGCGTTGCGAGCCCTTTTCGCCCATCCAAAAGTGCCCCCAAAGGAAGGCTTTGGGTACAAGTGATCTCCCTAGGTGAGCCTTTACGCAGCCCCACATTCAACTGGACCCTTCGGTTCGATTTTCCGAGCAACACTAAATATATCCCTAGCCGGCATGGGAGAAGACTGAAAACCCGGGCCCCAGAAATCGCGTTGCAAGCCCCTTTGGACCATCCAAAAGTGTCACCAAAGGAAGGCTTTGGGTACAAGTGAACTCCCCAGGGGAGCCTTTACGCAGCCCCACATGCAACTGGACCCTCCGGGTTCGCTGTTCCTGAGCAAACCTAAACGTAGCCCTAGCCGTCATAGGAGACGACTGAAAAATCAGGCCCCAGGAAATGCGTTGCGAGCCCCTTAGGACCACCCAAAAGTGCCCCAAAGGAAGGCTTTGGGTACATCTGAAGTTCCCAGGGGAGCCTTTACGCAGCCCCATATGCAACTGGACCCTCTGAGTTCGCTGTTTCCGAGCATCCCTAAATATATCACTAGCCGGCATGGGAGAAGACTGAAAACCCGGGCCAAAGAAAATGCGTTTCAAGCCCCTTTGGACCATCCAAAAGTGTCACCAAAGGAAGGCTTTGGGTACAAGTGAACTCCCCTGGGGAGCCTTTACGCAGCCCCACATGCAACTGGACCCTCCGGGTTCGCTGTTCCTGAGCAAACCTAAACGTAGCCCTAGCCATCATCGGAGACGAGTGAAAAATGAGGCCCCAGGAAATGCGTTCCGAGGCCTTTTCGCCCATCCAAATGTGCCCCCAAAGGAAGGCTTTGGGTACAAGTGAACTCCCCAGGGGAGCCTTTACGCAGCCCCACATGCAACTGGACCCTCCGGGTTCGATTTTTCCGAGCAACCCTAAATATATCACTAGCCACCTGGGGAGAAGACTGAAAACCCGGGCCCCAGAAAACGCGTTGCAAGCCCCTTTGGACCATCCAAAAGTGTCACCAAAGGAAGGCTTTGGGTACAAGAGAACTCCCCAAGGGAGCCTTTACGCAGCCCCACATGCAACTGGACCCTCCGGGTTTGCTGTTCCTGAGCAAACCTAAACGTATCCCTAGCCGTCATAGGAGACGACTGAAAAATCAGGCCCCAGGAAATGCGTTGCGAGCCCCTTAGGACCACCAAAAAGTGCCCCCAAAGGAAGGCTTTGGGTACAAGTGAACTCCCCAGGGGAGCCTTTACGCAGCCCCACATGCAACAGGACCATTCGGGTTCGATTTTTCCTAGCAACCCTAAATATATCCCTAGCCGGCATGGGAGAAGACTGAAAACCCGGGCCCCAGAAAACGCGTTGCAAGCCCCTTTGGACCATCCAAAAGTGTCACCAAAGGAAGGCTTTGGGTACAAGAGAACTCCCCAGGGGAGCCTTTACGCAGCCCCACATGCAACTGGACCCTCCGGGTTCGCTGTTTCCGAGCATCCCTAAACATAGCACAAGCCGGCATCGATGACGACTGTAAAATCAGGCCCCAGGAAATGCGTCACGAGCCCTTTTCGCCCATCCAAAAGTGCCCCCAAAGGAAGGCTTTGGGTACAAGTGAACTCCCCAGGGGAGCCTTTACGCAGCCCCACATGCAACTGGACCCTCCGGGTTCGATTTTTCCGATCAACCCTAAATATATCCCTAGCCGGCATGGGAGAAGACTGAATACCCGGGCCCCAGAAAACGCGTTGCAAGCCCCTTTGGACCATCCAAAAGTGCCCCCAAAGGAAGGCTTTGGGTACAAGAGAACTCCCCAGGGGAGCCTTTACGCAGACCCACATGCAACTGGACCCTCCGGGTTCGCTGTTCATGAGCAAACCTAAACGTAGCCCTAGCCATCATCGGAGATGACTGAAAAATCAGGCCCCAGGAAATGCGTTGCAAGCCCCTTTGGACCATCCAAAAGTGCCCCCAAAGGAAGGCTTTAGGTACAAGTGATCTCCCCAGGGGAGCCTTTACGCAGCCCCACATGCAACTGGACCTTCCGCGTTCACTGTTCCTGAGCAAACCTAAACGTAGCCCTGGCCGTCATCGAAGACGACTTAAAAATCAGGCCCCAGGAGATGCGTTGCGAGCACTTTTGGACCATCAAAAAGTGCCCCCAAAGGAAGGCTTTGGGTACATCTGAACTCCCCAGGGGAGCCTTTACGCAGCCCCACATGCAACTGGACCCTCCGGGTTCGCTGTTCATGAGCAAACCTAAACGTAGCCCTAGCCGTCATCGGAGACGAGTGAAAAATCAGGCCCCAGGAAATGCGTTGCAAGCCCCTTTGGACCATCCAAAAGTGCCCGCTAAGGAAGGCTTTGGGTACAAGTGAACTCCCCAGGGGAGCCTTTACGCAGCCCCACATGCAACTGGACCCTCCGGGTTCGCTGTACCTGAGCAAACCTAAACGTAGCCCTGGCCGTCATCGGAGACGACTGAAAAATCAGGCCCCAGAAAACGCGTTGCAAGCCCCTTTGGACCATCCAAAAGTGTCACCAAAGGAAGGCTTTGGGTACAAGAGAACTCCCCAGGGGAGCCTTTACGCAGCCCCACATGCAACTGGACCCTCCGGGTTCAATTTTTCCGAGCAACCCTAAATATATCACTAGCCACCTGGGGAGAAGACTGAAAACCCGGGCCCCAGAAAACGCGTTGCAAGCCCCTTTGGACCATCCAAAAGTGTCTCCAAAGGAAGGCTTTGGGTACAAGAGAACTCCCCAAGGGAGCCTTTACGCAGCCCCACATGCAACTGGACCCTCCGGGTTTGCTGTTCATGAGCAAACATAAACGTAGCCCTAGCCGTCATAGGAGACGACTGAAAAATCAGGCCCCAGGAAATGCGTTGCGAGCCCCTTAGGACCACCAAAAAGTGCCCCCAAAGGAAGGCTTTGGGTACAAGTGAACTCCCCAGGGGAGCCTTTACGCAGCCCCACATGCAACAGGACCCTTCGGGTTCGATTTTTCCGAGCAACCCTAAATATATCCCTAGCCGGCATGGGAGAAGACTGAAAACCCGGGCCCCAGAAAACGCGTTGCAAGCCCCTTTGGACCATCCAAAAGTGTCACCAAAGGAAGGCTTTGGGTACAAGAGAACTCCCCAGGGGAGCCTTTACGCAGCCCCACATGCAACTGGACCCTCCGGGTTCGCTGTTTCCGAGCATCCCTAAACATAGCACAAGCCGGCATCGATGACGACTGTAAAATCAGGCCCCAGGAAATGCGTCACGAGCCCTTTTCGCCCATCCAAAAGTGCCCCCAAAGGAAGGCTTTGGGTACAAGTGAACTCTCCAGGGAGCCTTTACGCAGCCCCACATGCAACTGGACCCTCCGGGTTCGATTTTTCCGATCAACCCTAAATATATCCCTAGCCGGCATGGGAGAAGACTGAATACCCGGGCCCCAGAAAACGCGTTGCAAGCCCCTTTGGACCATCCAAAAGTGCCCCCAAAGGAAGGCTTTGGGTACAAGAGAACTCCCCAGGGGAGCCTTTACGCAGACCCACATGCAACTGGACCCTCCGGGTTCGCTGTTCATGAGCAAACCTAAACGTAGCCCTAGCCATCATCGGAGATGACTGAAAAATCAGGCCCCAGGAAATGCGTTGCAAGCCCCTTTGGACCATCCAAAAGTGCCCCCAAAGGAAGGCTTTAGGTACAAGTGATCTCCCCAGGGGAGCCTTTACGCAGCCCCACATGCAACTGGACCTTCCGCGTTCACTGTTCCTGAGCAAACCTAAACGTAGCCCTGGCCGTCATCGAAGACGACTTAAAAATCAGGCCCCAGGAAATGCGTTGCGAGCACCTTTGGACCATCCAAAAGTGCCCCCAAAGGAAGGCTTTGGGTACATCTGAAGTTCCCAGGGGAGCCTTTACGCAGCCCCACATGCAACTGGACCCTCCGGGTTCGCTGTTCATGAGCAAACCTAAACGTAGCCCTAGCCGTCATCGGAGACGAGTGAAAAATCAGGCCCCAGGAAATGCGTTGCAAGCCCCTTTGGACCATCCAAAAGTGCCCGCTAAGGAAGGCTTTGGGTACAAGTGAACTCCCCAGGGGAGCCTTTACGCAGCCCCACATGCAACTGGACCCTCCGGGTTCGCTGTACCTGAGCAAACCTAAACGTAGCCCTGGCCGTCATCGGAGACGACTGAAAAATCAGGCCCCAGGAAATGCGTTGCGAGCCGTTTTGGACCTTCCAAAAGTGCCCCCAAAGGAAGGCTTTGGGTACATCTGAAGTTCCCAGGGGAGCCTTTACGCAGCCCCACATGCAACTGGACCCTCCGGGTTCGCTGTACCTGAGCAAACCTAAACGTAGCCCTGGCCGTCATCGGAGACGACTGAAAAATCAGGCCCCAGAAAACGCGTTGCAAGCCCCTTTGGACCATCCAAAAGTGTCACCAAAGGAAGGCTTTGGGTACAAGAGAACTCCCCAGGGGAGCCTTTACGCAGCCCCACATGCAACTGGACCCTCCGGGTTCGATTTTTCCGAGCAACCCTAAATATATCACTAGCCACCTGGGGAGAAGACTGAAAACCCGGGCCCCAGAAAACGCGTTGCAAGCCCCTTTGGACCATCCAAAAGTGTCACCAAAGGAAGGCTTTGGGTACAAGAGAACTCCCCAAGGGAGCCTTTACGCAGCCCCACATGCAACTGGACCCTCCGGGTTTGCTGTTCATGAGCAAACATAAACGTAGCCCTAGCCGTCATAGGAGACGACTGAAAAATCAGGCCCCAGGAAATGCGTTGCGAGCCCCTTAGGACCACCAAAAAGTGCCCCCAAAGGAAGGCTTTGGGTACAAGTGAACTCCCCAGGGGAGCCTTTACGCAGCCCCACATGCAACAGGACCCTTCGGGTTCGATTTTTCCTAGCAACCCTAAATATATCCCTAGCCGGCATGGGAGAAGACTGAAAACCCGGGCCCCAGAAAACGCGTTGCAAGCCCCTTTGGACCATCCAAAAGTGTCACCAAAGGAAGGCTTTGGGTACAAGAGAACTCCCCAGGGGAGCCTTTACGCAGACCCACATGCAACTGGACCCTCCGGGTTCGCTGTTCCTGAGCAAATCTAAACGTAGCCCTGGCCGTCATCGAAGATGTGTAAAAAATCAGGCCCCAGGAAATGCGTTCCGAGCCCTTTTCGCCCATCCAATGTGCCCCCAAATGAAGACTTTGGGTACAAGAGAACTCCCCTGGGGAGCCTTTACGCAGCCCCACATGCAACTGGACCCTCCGGGTTCGCTATTTCCGAGCATCCCTAAACATAGCGCTAGACGGCATCGAAGACGACTGAAAAATCAGGCCCCAGGAAATGCGTTGCAAGCCCTTTTCGCCCATCCAAAAGTGCCCCCAAAGGAAGGCTTTGGGTACAAGTGAACTCCCCAGGGGAGCCTTTACGCAGCCCCACATGCAACTGGACCCTCCGGGTTCGCTGTTCCTGAGCAAATCTAAACGTAACCCTAGCCGTCATCGCAGACGACTGAAAAATCAGGCCCCTGGAAATGCGTTGCGAGCCCCTTTGGACCATCCAAAAGTGCCCCTAAAGGAAGTCTTTGGGTACAGGAGAACTCCCTAGGTGAGCCTTTACGCAGCCCCACATGCAACTGGACCCTCCGGGTTCGATTTTTCCGAGCAACCCTAAATATATCACTAGCCAGCATGGGAGAAGACTGAAAACCCGGGCCCCAGAAAACGCGTTGCAAGCCCTTTTCGCCCATCCAAAAGTGCCCGCAAAGGAAGGCTTTGGGTACAAGTGAACTCCCCAGGGGAGCCTTTACGCAGCCCCACATCCAACGGGACCCTCCGGGTTCGCTGTTTCCGAGCATCCCTAAACATAGCCCTAGACGGCATCCAAGACGACTGAAAAATCAGGCCCCAGGAAATGCGTTGCGAGCTGCTTTGGACCATCCAAAAGTGCCCCCAAAGGAAGGCTTTGGGTACATCTGAAGTTCCCAGGGGAGCCTTTACACAGCCCCATATGCAACTGGACCCTCCGAGCTCGCTGTTTCCGAGCATCCCTAAACATAGCCCTAGCAGTCATCGGAGACGACTGAAAAATCAGGCCCCAGGAAATGCGTTCCGAAGCCTTTTCGCCCATCCAAAAGTGCCCGCAAAGGAAGGCTTTGGGTACAAGTGATCTCCCCAGGGGAGCCTTTACGCAGCCCAGCATGCAACTGGACCCTCCGCGTTCGCTGTTTCCCAGCATCCCTAAACATAGCCCTAGCCGGCATCGAAGACGACTGAAAAATCAGTCCCCAGGAAATGCGTTGCGAGCCCTTTTCGCCCATCCAAAAGTGCCCCCAAAGGAAGGCTTTGGGTACAAGAGAACTCCCTAGGTGAGCCTTTACGCAGCCCCACGTTCAACTGGACCCTTCGGGTTCGATTTTCCGAGCAACTCTAAATATATCCCTAGCCGGCATGGGAGAAGACTAAAAAATCAGGCCCCAGGAAATGCGTTGCGAGCCCCTTAGGACCACCCAAAAGTGCTCCCAAAGGAAGGCTTTGGGTACATCTGAAGTTCCCAGGGGAGCCTTTATGCAGCCCCATATGCAACTGGACCCTCCGAGTTCGCTGTTTCCGAGCATCCTTAAATATATCACTAGCCGGCATGGGAGAAGACTGAAAACCCGGGACCCAGAAAACGCGTTGCAAGCCCTTTTCGCCCATCCAAAAGTGCCCGCAAAGGAAGGCTTTGGGTACAAGTGATCTCCCCAGGGGAGCCTTTACGCAGCCCCACATGCAACTGGACCCTCCGCGTTCGCTGTTTCCGAGCATCCCTAAACATAGCCCTAGACGGCATCGAAGACGACTGAAAAATCAGGCCCCAGGAAATGCGTTGCGAGCTGCTTTGGACCATCCAAAAGTGCCCCCAAAGGAAGGCTTTGGGTACATCTGAAGTTCCCAGGGGAGCCTTTACACAGCCCCATATGCAACTGGACCCTCCGAGCTCGCTGTTTCCGAGCATCCCTAAACATAGCCCTAGCAGTCATCGGAGACGACTGAAAAATCAGGCCCCAGGAAATGCGTTACGAGCCCTTTTCGCCCATCCAAAAGTGCCCGCAAAGGAAGGCTTTGGATACAAGTGATCTCCCCAGGGGAGCCTTTACGCAGCCCCACATGCAACTGGACCCTCCGCGTTCGCTGTTTCCCAGCATCCCTAAACATAGCCCTAGCCGGCATCGAAGACGACTGAAAAATCAGTCCCCAGGAAATGCGTTGCGAGCCCTTTTCGCCCATCAAAAAGTGCCCCCAAAGGAAGGCTTTGGGTACAAGAGAACTCCCTAGGTGAGCCTTTACGCAGCCCCACATTCAACTGGACCCTTCGGGTTCGATTTTTCCGAGCAACCCTAAATATATCCCTAGCTGGCATGGGAGAAGACTAAAAAATCAGGCCCCAGGAAATGCGTTGCGAGCCCCTTAGGACCACCCAAAAGTGCTCCCAAAGGAAGGCTTTGGGTACATCTGAAGTTCCCAGGGGAGCCTTTACGCAGCCCCATATGCAACTGGACCCTCCGAGTTCGCTGTTTCCGAGCATCCTTAAATATATCACTAGCCGGCATGGGAGAAGACTGAAAACCCGGGCCAAAGAAAATGCGTTGCAAGCCCCTTTGGACCATCCAAAAGTGTCACCAAAGGAAGGCTTTGGGTACAAGTGAACTCCCCTGGGGAGCCTTTACGCAGCCCCACATGCAACTGGACCCTCCGGGTTCGCTGTCCATGAGCAAACCTAAACGTAGCCCTTGCTGTCATCGGAGACGACTGAAAAATCAGGCCCCAGGAAATGCTTTGCGAGCCGTTTTGGACCTTCCAAAAGTGCCCCCAAAGGAAGGCTTTGGGTACAAGTGAACTCCCCAGGGGAGCCTTTACGCAGCCTTACATGCAACTGGACCCTCCGGGTTCGCTGTTCCTCAGCAAACCTAAACGTAGCCCTGGCCGTCATTGGAGACGACTGAAAAATCAGGCCCCAGGAAATCCGTTGCGAGCCGTTTTGGACCTTCCAAAAGTGCCCCCAAAGGAAGGCTTTGGGTACATCTGAAGTTCCCAGGGGAGCCTTTACACAGCCCCATATGCAACTGGACCCTCCGAGCTCGCTGTTTCCGAGCATCCCTAAACATAGCCCTAGCAGTCATCGGAGACGACTGAAAAATCAGGCCCCAGGAAATGCGTTACGAGCCCTTTTCGCCCATCCAAAAGTGCCCGCAAAGGAAGGCTTTGGGTACAAGTGATCTCCCCAGGGGAGCCTTTACGCAGCCCCACATGCAACTGGACCCTCCGCGTTCGCTGTTTCCCAGCATCCCTAAACATAGCCCTAGCCGGCATCGATGACGACTGAAAAATCAGGCCCCAGGAAATGCGTTGCGAGCCCTTTTCGCCCATCCAAAAGTGCCACCAAAGGAAGGCTTTGGGTACAAGTGAACTCCCCAGGGGAGCCTTTACGCAGCCCCACATGCAACTGGACCCTCCGGGTTCGCTGTTTCCGAGCATCCCTAAACATAGCCCTAGCCGGCATCGATGACGACTGAAAAATCAGGCCTCAGGAAATGCGTTACGAGTCCTTTTCGCCCATCCAAAAGTGCCCCCAAAGGAAGGCTTTGGGTACAAGTGAACTCCCCAGGGGAGCCTTTACGCAGCCCCACATGCAACTGGACCCTCCGCGTTCGATTTTTCTGAGCAACCCTAAATATATCACTAGCCAGCATGGGAGAAGACTGAAAACCCGGGCCCCAGAAAACGCGTTGCAAGCCCTTTTCGCCCATCCAAAAGTGCCCGCAAAGGAAGGCTTTGGGTACAAGTGAACTCCCCAGGGGAGCCTTTACGCAGCCCCACATCCAACGGGACCCTCCGGGTTCGCTGTTTCCGAGCATCCCTAAACATAGCCCTAGACGGCATCGAAGACGACTGAAAAATCAGGCCCCAGGAAATGCGTTGCGAGCTGCTTTGGACCATCCAAAAGTGCCCCCAAAGGAAGGCTTTGGGTACATCTGAAGTTCCCAGGGGAGCCTTTAAGCAGCCCAACATCCCACGGGACCCTCCGTGTTCGCTGTTTCCGAGCATCCCTAAACATAGCCCTAGCAGTCATCGGAGACGACTGAATAATCAGGCCCCAGGAAATGCGTTACGAGCACTTTTCGCCCATCCTAAAGTGCCCGCAAAGGAAGGCTTTGGGTACAAGTGATCTCCCCAGGGGAGCCTTTACGCAGCCCCACATCCAACGGGACCCTCCGGGTTCGCTGTTTCCGAGCATCCCTAAACATAGCCCTAGCCGGCATCGAAGACGACTGAAAAATCAGGCCCCAGAAAATGCGTTGCGAGCCCTTTTCGCCCATCCAAAAGTGCCCCCAAAGGAAGGCTTTGGGTACAAGTGAACTCCCCAGGGGAGCCTTTACGCAGCCCCACATCCAACGGGACCCTCCGGGTTCGCTGTTTCCGAGCATCCCTAAACATAGCCCTAGACGGCATCGAAGACGACTGAAAAATCAGGCCCCAGGAAATGTGTTGCGAGCCCTTTTCGCACATCCAAAAGTGCCCGCAAAGGAAGGCTTTGGGTACAAGAGAACTCCCCAGGGGACCCTTTACGCAGCCCCACATCCAACGGGACCCTCCGGGTTCTCTGTTTGCGAGCATCCCTAAACATAGCCCTAGACGGCATCGAAGACGACTGAAAAATCAGGCCCCAGATAATGCGTTGCAAGCCCTTTTCGCCCATCCAAAAGTGCCCCCAAAGGAAGGCTTTGGGTACAAGAGAACTCCCCAGGGGAGCCTTTACGCAGCCCCACATGCAACTGGACCCTTCGGGTTCGATTTTTCCGAGCAACCCTAAATATAACCCTAGGCGTCATGGGAGAAGACTGAAAACCCGGGCCCCAGAAAACGCGTTGCAAGCCCCTTTGGACCATCCAAAACTGTCACCAAAGGAAGGCTTTGGGTACAAGAGAACTCCCCAGGGGAGCCTTTACGCAGCCCCACATGCAACTGGACCCTCCGGGTTCGCTGTTCCTGAGCAAACCTAAACGTAACACTGGCCTTCATAGGAGACGATTGAAAAATCAGGCCCCAGGAAATGCGTTGCGAGCCCTTTTCTCCCATCCAAAAGTGTCACCAAAGGAAGGCTTTGGGTACAAGAGAACTCCCCAGGGGAGCCTTTATGCAGCCCCACATGCAACTGGACCTTCCGGGTTCGCTGTTCCTGAGCAAATATAAACGTAGCCCTGGCCGTCATAGGAGACGACTGAAAAATCAGGCCCCAGGAAATGTGTTGCGAGCCCTTTTCGCCCATCCAAAAGTGCCCCCAAAGGAAGGCTTTGGGTACAAGTGAACTCCCCTGGGGAGCCTTTACGCAGCCCCACATGCAACTGGACCCTCCGGGTTTGCTGTTCCTGAGCAAACCTAAACGTAGCCCTGGCCGTCATAGGAGACTACTGAAAAATCAGGCCCCAGGAAATGCGTTATGAGCCCTTTTCGCCCATCCAAAAGTGCCCGCAAAGGAAGGCTTTGGGTACAAGAGAACTCCCCAGGGGAGCCTTTACGCAGCCCCACATGCAATTGGACCCTTCGGGTTTGATTTTTCCGAGCAACCCTAAATATATCCCTAGGCGGCATGGGAGAAGACTGAAAACCCGGGCCCCAGAAAACGCGTTGCAAGCCCCTTTGGACCATCCAAAAGTGTCACCAAAGGAAGGCTTTGGGTATAAGAGAACTCCCCAGGGGAGCCTTTACGCAGCCCCACATGCAACTGGACCCTCCGGGTTCGCTGTTCCTGAGCAAACCGAAATGTAGCCCTGGCCGTCATCGAAGATGTGTGAAAAATCAGGCCCCAGGAAATGCGTTGCGAGCCCTTTCGCCCATCCAAATGTGCCCCCAAAGGAAGGCTTTGGGTACAAGAGAACTCCCCAGGGGAGCCTTTACGCAGCCCCACATCCAACGGGACCCTTCGGGTTCGCTTTTCCGAGCATCCCTAAACATAGCCCTAGACGGCATCGAAGACGACTGAAAAATCAGGCCCCAGATAATGCGTTGCAAGCCCTTTTCGCCCATCCAAAAGTGCCCCCAAAGGAAGGCTTTGGGTACATCTGAAGTTCCCAGGGGAGCCTTTACACAGCCCCATATGCAACTGGACCCTCCGAGCTCGCTGTTTCTGAGCATCCCTAAACATAGCCCTAGCAGTAATCGGAGACGACTGAAAAATCAGGCCCCAGGAAATGCGTTGCAAGCCCTTTTCGCCCATCCAAAAGTGCCCGCAAAGGAAGGCTTTGGGTACAAGTGATCTCCCCAGGGGAGCCTTTACGCAGCCCCACATGCAACTGGACCCTCCGCGTTCGCTGTTTCCCAGCATCCCTAAACATAGCCTTGGCCGGCATCGAAGACGACTGAAAAATCAGGCCCCAGGAAATGCGTTGCGAGCCCTTTTCGCCCATCCAAAAGTGCCCCCAAAGGAAGGCTTTGGGTACAAGAGAACTCCCCAGGGGAGCCTTTACGCAGCCCCACATGCAACTGGACCCTTCGGGTTCGATTTTTCCGAGCAACCCTAAATATATCCCTAGGCGTCATGGGAGAAGACTGAAAACCCGGGCCCCAGAAAACGCGTTGCAAGCCCCTTTGGACCATCCAAAACTGTCACCAAAGGAAGGCTTTGGGTACAAGAGAACTCCCCAGGGGAGCCTTTACGCAGCCCCACATGCAACTGGACCCTCCGGGTTCGCTGTTCCTGAGCAAACCTAAACGTATCCCTGGCCGTCATTGGAGACGACTGAAAAATCAGGCCCCAGGAAATGTGTTGCGAGCCCTTTTCGCCCATCCAAAAGTGTCACCAAAGGAAGGCTTTGGGTACAAGAGAACTCCCCAGGGGAGCCTTTACGCAGCCCCACATGCAACTGGACCCTCCGGGTTCGCTGTTCCTGAGCAAACCTAAACGTAGCCCTGGGCTTCATAGGAGACGACTGAAAAATGAGGCCCCAGGAAATGCGTTGCGAGCCCTTTTGGACCATCCAAAAGTGTCACCAAAGGAAGGCTTTGGGTACAAGAGAACTCCCCAGGGGAGCCTTTATGCAGCCCCACATGCAACTGGACCCTCCGGGTTCGCTGTTCCTGAGCAAACCTAAACGTAGCCCTGGCCGTCATCGGAGACGACGGAAAAATCAGGCCCCAGGAAATGCGTTGCGAGCCCTTTTCGCCCATCCAAAAGTGCCCCCAAAGGAAGGCTTTGGGTACAAGTGAACTCCCCAGGGGAGCCTTTACGCAGCCCCACATGCAACTGGACCCTCCGGGTTCGCTGTTCCTGAGCAAACCTAAACGTAGCCCTGGCCGTCATAGGAGACTACTGAAAAATCAGGCCCCAGGAAATGTGTTGCGAGCCCTTTTTGCCCATCCAAAAGTGTCACCAAAGGAAGGCTTTGGGTACAAGTGAACTCCCCAGGGGAGCCTTTACGCAGCCCCACATGCAACTGGACCCTCCGGGTTCGCTGTTTCCGAGCATCCCTAAACATAGCCCTAGCCGGCATCGCAGACGACTGAAAAATCAGGCCCCAGGAAATGCGTTGTGAGCCGCTTTGGACCATCCAAAAGTGCCCCCAAAGGAATGCTTTGGGTACATCTGAAGTTCCCAGGGGAGCCTTTACACAGCCCCATATGCAACTGGACCCTCCAAGCTCGCTGTTTCCGAGCATCCCTAAACATAGCCCTAGCAGTCATCGGAGACGACTGAAAAATCAGGCCCCAGGAAATGCGTTATGAGCCCTTTTCGCCCATCCAAAAGTGCCCGCAAAGGAAGGCTTTGGGTACAAGAGAACTCCCCAGGGGAGCCTTTACGCAGCCCCACATGCAATTGGACCCTTCGGGTTCGATTTTTCCGAGCAACCCTAAATATATCCCTAGGCGGCATGGGAGAAGACTGAAAACCCGGGCCCCAGAAAACGCGTTGCAAGCCCCTTTGCACCATCCAAAAGTGTCACCAAAGGAAGGCTTTGAGTACAAGAGAACTCCCCAGGGGAGCCTTTACGCAGCCCCACATCCAACGGGACCCTCCGGGTTCGCTATTTCCGAGCATCCCTAAACATAGCACTAGACGGCATCGAAGACGACTGAAAAATCAGGCCCCAGATAATGCGTTGCAAGCCCTTTTCGCCCATCCAAAAGTGCCCCCAAAGGAAGGCTTTGGGTACAAGAGAACTCCCCAGGGGAGCATTTACGCAGCCCCACATGCAACTGGACCCTTCGGGTTCGATTTTTCCGATCAACCCTCAATATATCACTAGGCGTCATGGGAGAAGACTGAAAACCCGGGCCCCAGAAAACGCGTTGCAAGCCCCTTTGGACCATCCAAAACTGTCACCAAAGGAAGGCTTTGGGTACAAGAGAACTCCCCAGGGGAGCCTTTACGCAGCCCCACATGCAACTGGACCCTCCGGGTTTGCTGTTCCTGAGCAAACCTAAACGTAGCCCTGGCTGTCATCGGAGACGACTGAAAAATCAGGACCCAGGAAATGAATTGCGAGCCGTTTTGGACCTTCCAAAAGTGCCCCCAAAGGAAGGCTTTGGGTACAAGTGAACTCCCCAGGGGAGCCTTTACACAGCCCCATATGCAACTGGACCCTCCGAGCTCGCTGTTTCCGAGCATCCCTAAACATAGCCCTAGCCGGCATCGGAGACGACTGAAAAATCAGGCCCCAGGAAATGCGTTACGAGCCCTTTTCGCCCATCCAAAAGTGCCCGCAAAGGAAGGCTTTGGGAACAAGTGATCTCCCCAGGGGAGCCTTTACGCAGCCCCACATGCAACTGGACCCTCCGCGTTCGCTGTTTCCCAGCATCCCTAAACATAGCCCTAGCCGGCATCGAAGACGACTGAAAAATCAGGCCCCAGGAAATGCGTTGCGAGCCCTTTTCGCCCATCCAAAAGTGCCCCCAAAGGAAGGCTTTGGGTACAAGTGAACTCCCCAGGGGAGCCTTTACGCAGCCCCACATGCAACTGGACCCTCCGGGTTCGCTGTTTCCGAGCATCCCTAAACATAGCCCTAGCCGGCATCGATGACGACTGAAAAATCAGGCCCCAGGAAATGCGTTGCGAGCCCTTTTCGCCCATCCAAAAGTGCCCCCAAAGGAAGGCTTTGGGTACAAGTGAACTCCCCAGGGGAGCCTTTACGCAGCCCCACATGCAACAGGACCCTCCGGGTTCGATTTTTCCGAGCAACCCTAAATATATCACTAGCCAGCATGGGAGAAGACTGAAAACCCAGGCCCCAGAAAACGCGTTGCAAGCCCTTTTCGCCCATCCAAAAGTGCCCGCAAAGGAAGGCTTTGGGTACAAGTGAACTCCCCAGGGGAGCCTTTACGCAGCCCCACATCCAACGGGACGCTCCGGGTTCGCTGTTTCCGAGCATCCCTAAACATAGCCCTAGACGGCATCGAAGACGACTGAAAAATCAGGCCCCAGATAATGCGTTGCAAGCCCTTTTCGCCCATCCAAAAGTGCCCGCAAAGGAAGGCTTTGGGTACAAGAGAAGTCCCCAGGGGAGCCTTTATGCAGCCCCACATGCAACTGGACCCTTCGGGTTCGATTTTTCCGAGCAACCCTAAATATATCCCTAGGCGTCATGGGAGAAGACTGAAAACCCGGACCCCAGAAAACGCGTTGCAAGCCCCTTTGGACCATCCAAAAGTGTCACCAAAGGAAGGCTTTGGGTACAAGAGAACTCCCCAGGGGAGCCTTTACGCAGCCCCACATGAAACTGGACCCTCCGGGTTCGCTGTTCCTGAGCAAACCTAAACGTAGCCCTGGCCGTCATCGGAGACGACTGAAAAATCAGGCCCCAGGAAATGCGTTGCGAGCCCTTTTCGCCCATCCAAAAGTGCCCGCAAAGGAAGGCTTTGGGTACAAGTGAACTCCCCACGGGAGCCTTTACGCAGCCCCACATCCAACGGGACCCTCCGGGTTCGATTTTTCCGAGCATCCCTAAACATAGCCCTAGACGGCATCGAAGACGACTGAAAAATCAGACCCCAGGAAATGCGTTGCGAGCCGCTTTGGACCATCCAAAAGTGCCCCCAAAGGAATGCTTTGGGTACATCTGAAGTTCCCAGGGGAGCCTTTACACAGCCCCACATGCAACTGGACCCTCCGCGTTCGCTGTTTCCCAGCATCCCTAAACATAGCCCTAACCGGCATCGAAAACGACTGAAAAATTAGGCCCCAGGAAATGCGTTGCGAGCCCTTTTCGCCCATCCAAAAGTGCCCCCAAAGGAAGGCTTTGGGTACAAGTGAACTCCCCAGGGGAGCCTTTACGCAGCCCCACATGCAACTGGACCCTCCGGGTTCGCTGTTTCCGAGCATCCCTAAACATAGCCCTAGCCGGCATCGATGACGACTGAAAAATCAGGCCCCAGGAAATGCGTTGCGAGCCCTTTTCGCCCATCCAAAAGTGCCCCCAAAGGAAGGCTTTGGGTACAAGAGAAGTCCCCAGGGGAGCCTTTACGCAGCCCCACATGCAACTGGACCCTCCGCGTTCGATTTTTCCGAGCAACCCTAAATATATCACTAGCCAGCATGGGAGAAGACTGAAAACCCAGGCCCCAGAAAACGCGTTGCAAGCCCTTTTCGCCCATCCAAAAGTGCCCCCAAAGGAAGGCTTTGGGTACAAGTGAACTCCCCAGGGGAGCCTTTATGCAGCCCCACATGCAACTGGACCCTCCTTGTTCACTGTTTACGAGCAACCCTAAATATACCCCTGGCCGCCATGGCAGAAGACTGAAAACTCGGGCTCCAGAAAATGCGTTTCAAGCCCCATTCACCCATCCAGAAGTGCCCCCAAAGGAAGGCTTTGGGTACAAGTGAACTCCCCAGGGGAGCCTTTATGCAGCCCCACATGCAACTGGACCCTCCGGGTTCACTCTTTCACAGCAACCCTAAATATCGCCCTCGGCGCAATGGGAGAAGAATGAAAAAGCGGGCCTCAGAAAATGCATTGCGGTTCCCCTTGGACCATCCAAAAGTGCTCCCAAAGGAAGGCTTTGGGTACAACTGGACTCCCCAGGGGAGCCTTAACGCAGCCCCACATGTAACTGGACCCTCCGTATTCGCTCTTTCACAGCAACCCTAAATATAGCCCTGGCCCGCCTGGCAGTCGACTGAAAACTCGGGCCACAGAAAATGCATTAAAAGCCTAATTCGCCCATCCAAAAGTGCCCCCAGAGGAAGGCTTTGGGTACAACTGAACTTCCCAGGGGAGCCTTTACGCAGCCCCACATGTAACTGGACCCTCCTTGATCACTGCTACGAGCAACCCTAAATATACCCCTAGCCACCATGGCAGAAGACTGAAAACTCGGGCTCCAGAAAATGCGATTTAAGCCCCATTCACCCATCCAGAAGTGCCCCCAAAGGATGGCTTTGGGTACATCTGAACTCCCCAGGGGAGCCTTTATGCAGCCCCACATGCAACTGGACCGTCCGGGTTCACTCTTTCACCGCAACCCTAAATATAGCCCTAGCACGCCTGGCAGTCGACTGAAAGCTCGGGCCACAGAAATTGTGTTACGAGCCCCTTTCGCCCATCCAAAAGTGCCCCCAAAGGAAGGCTTTGGGTACATCTGAACTCCCCAGGGGAGCATTTAGGCAGGCCCATACGCAACTGGACCCCCCGTGTTTGCTGTTTACAAGCAACCCTAAATATAACCCTAGCCAGCATGGCAGAAAACTGAAAACTCGGGCCACAGAAAAAGCGTTTCAAGCCCCATTCACCCATCCAGAAGTGCCCCCAAAGGAAGGCTTTGGGTACAACTGAACTCCCCAGGGGAGCCATAACGCAGCCCCACATGCAACTGGACCCTCCGTATTCGCTCTTTCACAGCAACCCTAAATATAGCCCTGGCCCGCCTGGCAGTCGACTGAAAACTCGGGCCCCAGAAAAACTGTTAAAAGCCTAATTCGCCCATCCAAAAGTGCCCCCAGAGGAAGGCTTTGGGTACAAGTGAACTCCCCAGGGGAGCCTTTATGCAGCCCCATATGCAACTGGACCCTTCTTGTTCACTGTTTACGAGCAACCCTAAATATACCCCTAGCCACCATGGCAGAAGACTGAAAACTCGGGCTCCAGAAAATGCGATTCAAGCCCCATTCACCCATCCAGAAGTGCCCCCAAAGGAAGGCTTTGGGTACAACTGAACTCCCCAGGGGAGCCTTAACGCAGCCCCACATGCAACTGGACCCTCCGGGTTCGCTCTTTCACAGCAACCCTAAATATAGCCCTGGCCCGCCTGGCAGTCAACTGAAAATTCGGGCCCCAGAAAATGCATTAAAAGCCTAATTCGCCCATCCAAAAGTGCCCCCAGAGGAAGGCTTTGGGTACAACTGAACTCCCCAGGGGAGCCTTTACGCAGCCCCACATGCAACTGGACTCTCCTTGTTCACTGTTTCCGAGCAACCTTAAATATACCCCTAGCCACCATGGCAGAAGACTGAAAACTCGGGCTCCAGAAAATGCGTTTCAGGCCCCATTCACCCATCCAGAAGTGCCCCCAGAGGAAGGCTTTGGGTACAACTGAACTCCCCAGGGGAGCCTTTACGCAGCCCCACATGCAACTGGACCCTCCGGGTTCACTCTTTCACATTAACACTAAATATAGCCCTGGCCCGCCTGGCAGTCGACTGAAAACTCGGGCCACAGAAAAAGTATTTCAAGCCCCATTCGCCCATCGAAAAGTGCCCCCAGAGGAAGGCTTTGGGTACAACTGAACTCCCCAGGGGAGCCTTTACGCAGCCCCACATGCAACTGGACTCTCCTTGTTCACTGTTTACGAGCAACCCTAAATATACCCCTAGCCAGCATGGCAGAAGACTGAAAACTCGGGCTCCAGAAAATGCGTTTCAAGCCCCATTCACCCATCCAGAAGTGCCCCCAGAGGAAGGCATTGGGTACAACTGAACTACCCAGGGGAGCCTTTATGCAGCCCCACATGCAACTGGACCCTCCGGGTTCACTCTTTCACCGCTAGCCTATATATAGCCCTAGCACGCCTGGCAGTCGACTAAAAGCTCGGGCCACAGAAAATGTGTTACGAGCCCCATTCGCCCATCCAAAAGTGCCCCCAAAGGAAGGCTTTGTGTACATCTGAACTCCCCAGGGGAGCCTTTACGCAGCCCCACATGCAACTGGACCCTCCGTGTTCGCTCTTTACAGCAACCCTAAATATAACCCTAGCCAGCATGACAGAAGACTGAAAACTCGGGCCACAGAAAAAGCGTTTCAAGCCCCTTTTGCCCATCCAGAAGTGCCCCCAAAGGAAGGCTTTGGGTACAAGTGAACTCCCCAGGGGAGCCTTTATGCAGCCCCACATGCAACTGGACCCTTTGGGTTCACTCTTTCACCGCAAGCCAAAATATAGCCCTCGGCGCAATGGGAGAAGACTGAAAAAGCGGGCCTCAGAAAACGCATTGCGATTCCTCTTGGACCATCCAAAAGTGCCCCCAAAGGAAGGCTTTGGGTACAACTGGACTCCCCAGGGGAGCCTTAACGCAGCCCCACATGCAACTGGACCCTCCGTATTCGCTCTTTCACAGCAACCCTAAATATAGCCCTGGCCCGCCTGGCAGTCGACTGAAAACTCGGGCCCCAGAAAATGCGTTAAAAGCCTAATTCGCCCATCCAGAAGTGACCCCAGAAGAAGGCTTTGGGTACAACTGAACTCCCCAGGGGAGCCTTTACGCAGCCCCACATGCAACTGGACCCTCCTTCTTCACTGTTTACAAGCAACCCTAAATATACCCCTAGCCAGCATGGCAGAAGACTGAAAACTCGGGCTCCAGAAAATGCGTTTCAAGCCCCATTCACCCATCCAGAAGTGCCCCCAAAGGAAGGATTTGGGTACAACTGAACTCCCCAGGGGAGCCTTTATGCAGCCCCACATGCAACTGGACCGTCCGGGTTCACTCTTTCACAGCAACCCTAAATATCGCCCTCGGCGCTATGGGAGAAGACTGAAAAAGCGGGCCTCAGAAAACGCATTGCGATTCCCCTTGGACCATCCAAAAGTGCTCCCAAAGGAAGGCTTTGGGTACAATTGGACTCCCCAGGGGAGCCTTAACGCAGCCCCACATGCAACTGGACCCTCCGTATTCGCTCTTTCGCAGCAACCCTAAATATAGCCCTGGCCCGCCTGGCAGTCGACTGAAAACTCGGGCCACAGAAAATGCATTAAAAGCCTAATTCGCCCACCCAAAAGTGCCCCCAGAGGAAGGCTTTGGGTACAACTGAACTTACCAGGGGAGCCTTTACGCAGCCCCAAATGCAACCTGACCCTCCTTGTTCACTGCTACGAGCAACCCTAAATATAACCCTAGCCAGCATGGCAGAAGACTGAAAACTCGGGCCCCAGAAAAAGCGTTTCAAGCCCCTTTCGCACATCCAGAAGTGCCCCCAAAGGAAGGCTTTGGGTACAACTGAACTCCCCAGGGGAGCCTTTACGCAGCCCCACATGCAACTGGACCCTCCGGGTTCACTCTTTCACATTAACCCTAAATATAGTCCTGGCCCGCATGGCAGTCGACTGAAAACTCGGGCCACAGAAAAAGCATTTCAAGCCCCATTCGCCCATCGAAAAGTGCCCCCAGAGGAAGGCTTTGGGTACAACTGAACTCCCCAGGGGAGCCTTTACGCAGCCCCACATGCAACTGGACCCTCCGTGTTCGCTCTTTACAGCAACCCTAAATATAACCCTAGCCACCATGGCAGAAGACTGAAAACTCGGGCCCCAGAAAAAGCGTTTCAAGCCCCTTTCGTCCATCCAAAAGTGCCCCCAGAGGAAGGCTTTGGGTACAACTGAACTCCCCAGGGGAGCCTTTATGCAGCCCCACATGCAACTGGACCCTCCGTATTCGCTCTTTCACAGCAACCCTAAATATAACCCTGGCCCGCATGGCAGACGACTGAAAACTCGGGCCACAGAAAATGCATTAAAAGCCTAATTCGCCCATCCAAAAGTGCCCCCAGAGGAAGGCTTTGGGTACAACTGGACTCCCCAGGGGAGCCTTTATGCAGGCCCATACGCAACTGGACCCCCCGTGTTCGCTGTTTACAAGCAACCCTAAATATAACCCTAGCCAGCATGGCAGAAAACTGAAAACTCGGGCCACAGAAAAAGCGTTTCAAGCCCCATTCACTCATCCAGAAGTGCCCCCAAAGGAAGGCTTTGGGTACAAGTGAACACCCCAGGGGAGCCTTTACGCAGCCCCACATGCAACTGGACCGTCCGGGTTCACTCTTTCACAGCAACCCTAAATATATCCCTGGCCCGCCTGGCAGTCGACTGAAAACTCGGGCCCCAGAAAATGCGTTAAAAGCCTAATTCGCCCATCCAGAAGTGCCCCCAGAGGAAGGCTTTGGGTACAACTGAACTCCCCAGGGGAGCCTTTACGCAGCCCCACATGCAACTGGACCCTCCTTGTTCACTGTTTACGAGCAACCCTAAATATACCCCTAGCCAGCATGGCAGAAGACTGAAAACTCGGGCTCCAGAAAATGCGTTTCAAGCCCCATTCACCCATCCAGAAGTGCCCCCAAAGGAAGGCTTTGGGTACAACTGAACTCCCCAGGGGAGCCTTTATGCAGCCCCACATGCAACTGGACCCTCCTGGTTCACTCTTTCACCGCAAGCCTAAATATAGCCCTAGCACGCCTGGCAGTCGACTGAAAGCTCAGGCCACAGAAAATGTGTTACGAGCCCCTTTCGTCCATCCAAAAGTGCCCCCAAAGGAAGGCTTTGGGTACATCTGAACTCCCCATGGGAGCCTTTACGCAGCCCCACATGCAACTGGACCCTCCGTGTTCGCTCTTTACAGCAACCCTAAATATAACCCTAGCCAGCATGGCAGAAGACTGAAAACTCGGGCCCCAGAAAAAGCGTTTCAAGCCCCTTTTGCCCATCCAGAAGTGCCCCCAAAGGAAGGCTTTGGGTACAACTGAACTCCCCAGGGGAGCCTTTATGCAGCCCCACATGCAACTGGACCCTCCGTGTTCGCTGTTTACAAGCAACCCTAAATATAACACTAGCCAGCATGGCAGAAAACTGAAAACTCGGGCCACAGAAAAAGCGTTTCAAGCCCCATTCACCCATCCAGAACTGCCCCCAGAGTAAGGCTTTGGGTACAACTGAACTCCCCAGGGGAGCCTTTACGCAGCCCCACATGCAACTGGACCCTCCGGGTTCACTCTTTCACATTAACACTAAATATAGCCCTGGCCCGCCTGGCAGTCGACTGAAAACTCGGGCCACAGAAAAAGCATTTCAAGCCCCATTCGCCCATCGAAAAGTGCCCCCAGAGGAAGGCTTTGGGTACAAGTGAACTCCCCAGGGGAGCCTTTACGCAGCCCCACATGCAACTGGACTCTCCTTGTTCACTGTTTACGAGCAACCCTAAATATACCCCTAGCCACCATGGCAGAAGACTGAAAACTCGGGCTCCAGAAAATGCGTTTCAAGCCCCATTCACCCATCCAGAAGTGCCCCCAGAGGAAGGCATTGGGTACAACTGAACTCCCCAGGGGAGCCTTTATGCAGCCCCACATGCAACTGGACCCTCCGGGTTCACTCTTTCACCGCAAGCCTAAATATAGCCCTAGCACGCCTGGCAGTCGACTGAAAGCTCGGGCCACAGAAAATGTGTTACGAGCCCCATTCGCCCATCCAAAAGTGCCCCCAAAGGAAGGCTTTGTGTACATCTGAACTCCCCAGGGGAGCCTTTACGCAGCCCCACATGCAACTGGACCCTCCGTGTTCGCTCTTTACAGCAACCCTAAATATAACCCTAGCCAGCATGGCAGAAGACTGAAAACTCGGGCCACAGAAAAAGCGTTTCAAGCCCCTTTTGCCCATCCAGAAGTGCCCCCAAAGGAAGGCTTTGGGTACAAGTGAACTCCCCAGGGGAGCCTTTATGCAGCCCCACATGCAACTGGACCCTCCGTGTTCACTCTTTCACCGCAAGCCAAAATATAGCCCTCGGCGCAATGGGAGAAGACTGAAAAAGCGGGCCTCAGAAAACGCATTGCGATTCCTCTTGGACCATCCAAAAGTGCCCCCAAAGGAAGGCTTTGGGTACAACTGGACTCCCCAGGGGAGCCTTAACGCAGCCCCACATGCAACTGGACCCTCCGTATTCGCTCTTTCACAGCAACCCTAAATATAGCCCTGGCCCGCCTGGCAGTCGACTGAAAACTCGGGCCCCAGAAAATGCGTTAAAAGCCTAATTCGCCCATCCAGAAGTGACCCCAGAAGAAGGCTTTGGGTACAACTGAACTCCCCAGGGGAGCCTTTACGCAGCCCCACATGCAACTGGACCCTCCTTCTTCACTGTTTACAAGCAACCCTAAATATACCCCTAGCCACCATGGCAGAAGACTGAAAACTCGGGCTCCAGAAAATGCGTTTCAAGCCCCATTCACCCATCCAGAAGTGCCCCCAAAGGAAGGATTTGGGTACAACTGAACTCCCCAGGGGAGCCTTTATGCAGCCCCACATGCAACTGGACCGTCCGGGTTCACTCTTTCACAGCAACCCTAAATATCGCCCTCGGCGCAATGGGAGAAGACTGAAAAAGCGGGCCTCAGAAAACGCATTGCGATTCCCCTTGGACCATCCAAAAGTGCTCCCAAAGGAAGGCTTTGGGTACAACTGGACTCCCCAGGGGAGCCTTAACGCAGCCCCACATGCAACTGGACCCTCCGTATTCGCTCTTTCGCAGCAACCCTAAATATAGCCCTGGCCCGCCTGGCAGTCGACTGAAAACTCGGGCCACAGAAAATGCATTAAAAGCCTAATTCGCCCACCCAAAAGTGCCCCCAGAGGAAGGCTTTGGGTACAACTGAACTTACCAGGGGAGCCTTTACGCAGCCCCACATGCAACTGGACCCTCCTTGTTCACTGCTACGAGCAACCCTAAATATAACCCTAGCCAGCATGGCAGAAGACTGAAAACTCGGGCCCCAGAAAATGCGTTTCAAGCCCCTTTCGCACATCCAGAAGTGCCCCCAAAGGAAGGCTTTGGGTACAACTGAACTCCCCAGGGGAGCCTTTACGCAGCCCCACATGCAACTGGACCCTCCGGGTTCACTCTTTCACATTAACCCTAAATATAGTCCTGGCCCGCATGGCAGTCGACTGAAAACTCGGGCCACAGAAAAAGCATTTCAAGCCCCATTCGCCCATCGAAAAGTGCCCCCAGAGGAAGGCTTTGGGTACAACTGAACTCCCCAGGGGAGCCTTTACGCAGCCCCACATGCAACTGGACCCTCCGTGTTCGCTCTTTACAGCAACCCTAAATATAACCCTAGCCACCATGGCAGAAGACTGAAAACTCGGGCCCCAGAAAAAGCGTTTCAAGCCCCTTTCGTCCATCCAAAAGTGCCCCCAGAGGAAGGCTTTGGGTACAACTGAACTCCCCAGGGGAGCCTTTATGCAGCCCCACATGCAACTGGACCCTCCGTATTCGCTCTTTCACAGCAACCCTAAATATAACCCTGGCCCGCATGGCAGACGACTGAAAACTCGGGCCACAGAAAATGCATTAAAAGCCTAATTCGCCCATCCAAAAGTGCCCCCAGAGGAAGGCTTTGGGTACAATTGAACTCCCCAGGGGAGCCTTTATGCAGGCCCATACGCAACTGGACCCCCCGTGTTCGCTGTTTACAAGCAACCCTAAATATAACACTAGCCAGCATGGCAGAAAACTGAAAACTCGGGCCACAGAAAAAGCGTTTCAAGCCCCATTCACTCATCCAGAAGTGCCCCCAAAGGAAGGCTTTGGGTACAAGTGAACACCCCAGGGGAGCCTTTACGCAGCCCCACATGCAACTGGACCGTCCGGGTTCACTCTTTCACAGCAACCCTAAATATAGCCCTGGCCCGCCTGGCAGTCGACTGAAAACTCGGGCCCCAGAAAATGCGTTAAAAGCCTAATTCGCCCATCCAGAAGTGCCCCCAGAGGAAGGCTTTGGGTACAACTGAACTCCCCAGGGGAGCCTTTACGCAGCCCCACATGCAACTGGACCCTCCTTGTTCACTGTTTACGAGCAACCCTAAATATACCCCTAGCCAGCATGGCAGAAGACTGAAAACTCGGGCTCCAGAAAATGCGTTTCAAGCCCCATTCACCCATCCAGAAGTGCCCCCAAAGGAAGGCTTTGGGTACAACTGAACTCCCCAGGGGAGCCTTTATGCAGCCCCACATGCAACTGGACCCTCCGGGTTCACTCTTTCACCGCAAGCCTAAATATAGCCCTAGCACGCCTGGCAGTCGACTGAAAGCTCGGGCCACAGAAAATGTGTTACGAGCCCCATTCGCCCATCCAAAAGTGCCCCCAAAGGAAGGCTTTGGGTACATCTGAACTCCCCAGGGGAGCCTTTATGCAGCCCCACATGCAACTGGACCCTCCGTGTTCGCTCTTTACAGCAACCCTAAATATAACCCTAGCCAGCATGGCAGAAGACTGAAAACTCGGGCCACAGAAAAAGCGTTTCAAGCCCCTTTCGCCCATCCAGAAGTGCCCCCAAAGGAAGGCTTTGGGTACAACTGAACTCCCCAGGGGAGCCTTTATGCAGCCCCACATGCAACTGGACCCTCCGTATTCGCTCTTTCACAGCAACCCTAAATATAACCCTGGCCCGCATGGCAGACGACTGAAAAATCGGGCCCCAGAAAACGTGTTACAAGCCCCATTCGGCCATCCAAAAGTGCCCCCAGAGGAAGGCTTTGGGTACAAGTGAACTCCCCAGGGGAGCCTTTATGCAAGACCATACGCAACTGGACCCCCCGTGTTCGCTGTTTACAAGCAACCCTAAATATAACACTAGCCAGCATGGCAGAAAACTCAAAACTCGGGCCACAGAAAAAGCGTTTCAAGCCCCATTCACCCATCCAGAAGTGCCCCCAAAGGAAGGCTTTGGGTACAAGTGAACTCCCCAGGGGAGCCTTTATGCAGCCCCACATGCAACTGGACCCTCCGGGTTCACTCTTTCACAGCAACCCTAAATATAGCCCTGGCCCGCCTGGCAGTCGACTGAAAACTCGGTCCCCAGAAAATGCGTTTCAAGCCCCATTCACCCATCCAGAAGTGCCCCCAAAGGAAGGCTTTGGGTACAAGTGAACTCCCCAGGGGAGCCTTTACGCAGCCCCACATGCAACTGGACCCTGCGGGTTCACTCTTTCACCGCAAGCCTAAATATAGCCCTAGCACGCCTGGCAGTCTACTGAAAGCTCGGGCCACAGAAAATGTGTTACGAGCCCCATTCGCCCATCCAAAAGTGCCCCCAGAGGAAGGCTTTGGGTACAAGTGAACTCCCCAGGGGAGCCTTAACGCAGCCCCACATGCAACTGGACCCTCCGTATTCGCTCTTTCACAGCAACCCTAAATATATCCCTGGCCCTCCTGGCAGTCGACTGAAAACTCGGGCCCCAGAAAATGTTTTACGAGCCCCATTCGCCCATCCAAAAGTGCCTCCAAAGGAAGGCTTTGCGTACAAGTGAACTCCCCAGGGGAGCCTTTATGCAGCCCCACATGCAACTGGACCCTCCTTGTTCACTGTTTACGAGCAACCCTAAATATACCCCTAGCCAGCATGGCAGAAGACTGAAAACTCAGGCCACAGAAAATGTGTTACGAGCCCCATTCGCCCATCCAAAAGTGCCCCCAAAGGAAGGCTTTGGGTACATCTGAACTCCCCAGGGGAGCCTTTACGCAGCCCCACATGCAACTGGACCCTCCATGTTCGCTCTTTACAGCAACCCTAAATATACCCCTAGCCAGCATGGCAGAAGACTGAAAACTCGGGCTCCAGAAAATGCGTTTCAAGCCCCTTTCACCCATCCAGAAGTGCCCCCAAAGGAAGGCTTTGGGTACAACTGAACTCCCCAGGGGAGCCTTTATGCAGCCCCACATGCAACTGGACCGTCCGGGTTCACTCTTTCACAGCAACCCTAAATATATCCCTGGCCCGCCTGGCAGTCGACTGAAAACTCGGGACCCAGAAATTGCGTTAAAAGCCTAATTCACCCATCCAAAAGTGCCCCCAGAAGAAGGCTTTGGGTACAAGTGAACTCCCCAGGGGAGCCTTTATGCAGCCCCACATGCAACTGGACCCTCCGTATTCGCTCTTTCACAGCAACCCTAAATATAGCCCTGGCCCGCCTGGCAGTCGACTGAAAACTCGGGCCCAAGAAAATGCATTAAAAGCCTAATTCTCCCATCCAAAAGTGCCCCCAGAGGAAGGCTTTGGGTACAACTGAACTCCCCAGGGGAGCCTTTACGCAGCCCCACATGCAACTGGACCCTCCTTGTTCACTGTTTACGAGCAACCCTAAATATACCCCTAGCCACCATGGCAGAAGACTGAAAACTCGGGCTCCAGAAAATGCGTTTCAAGCCCCATTCACCCATCCAGAAGTGCCCCCAAAGGAAGGCTTTGGGTACAAGTGAACTCCCCAGGGGAGCCTTTACGCAGCCCCACATGCAACTGGACCCTCCTTGTTCACTGTTTACGAGCAACCCTAAATATAAACCTAGCCAGCACGGCAGAAGACTGAAAACTCGGTCCACAGAAAAAGCGTTTCAAGCCCCATTCACCCATCCAGAAGTGCCCCCAAAGGAAGGCTTTGGGTACAACTGAACTCCCCAGGGGAGCCTTTATGCAGCCCCACATGCAACTGGACCCTCCGGGTTCACTCTTTCACCGCAAGCCTAAATATAGCCCTAGCACGCCTGGCAGTCGACTGAAAGCTCGGGCCACAGAAAATGTGTTACGAGCCCCATTCGCCCATCCAAAAGTGCCCCCAAAGGAAGGCTTTGGGTACATCTGAACTCCCCAGGGGAGCCTTTACGCAGCCCCACATGCAACTGGACCCTCCGTGTTCGCTCTTTACAGCAACCCTAAATATAACCCTAGCCAGCATGGCAGAAGACTGAAAACTCGGGCCACAGAAAAAGCGTTTCAAGCCCCTTTCGCCCATCCAGAAGTGCCCCCAAAGGAAGGCTTTGGGTACAAGTGAACTCCCCAGGGGAGCCTTTATGCAGCCCCACATGCAACTGGACCCTCCGTATTCGCTCCTTCACAGCAACCGTAAATATACCCCTGGCCGGCATGGCAGACGACTGAAAACTCGGGCCCCAGAAAATGCGTTAAAAGCCTAATTCGCCCATTCAAAAGTGCCCCCAGAGGAAGGCTTTGGGTACAACTGAACTCCCCAGGGGAGCCTTAACGCAGCCCCACATGCAACTGGACCCTCCGTATTCGCTCTTTCACAGCAAACCTAAATATAGCCCTGGCCCGCCTGGCACTTGACTGAAAACTCGGGCCAAGGAAATGCATTAAAATGCCTAATTCGCCCATCCAAAAGTGCCCCCAGAGGAAGGCTTTGGGTACAACTGAACTCCCCAGGGGAGCCTTTACGCAGCCCCACATGCAACTGGACCCTCCTTGTTCACTGTTTACGAGCAACCCTAAATATACCCTAGCCAGCATGGCAGAAGACTGAAAACTCGGGCTCCAGAAAATGCGTTTCAAGCCCCATTCACCCATCCAGAAGTGCCCCCAAAGGAAGGCTTTGGGTACAACTGAACTCCCCAGGGGAGCCTTTATGCAGCCCCACATGCAACTCGACCCTCCGGGTTCACTCTTTCACCTCAAGCCTAAATATAGCCCTAGCACGCCTGGCAGTCGACTGTAAGCTCGGGCCACAGAAAATGTGTTACGAGCCCCATTCGCCCATCCAAAAGTGCCCCCAAAGGAAGGCTTTGGGTACATCTGAACTCCCCAGGGGAGCCTTTACGCAGCCCCACATGCAACTGGACCCTCCTTGTTCACTGTTTACGAGCAACCCTAAATATACCCCTAGCCAGCATAGCAGAAGACTGAAAACTCGGGCTCCAGAAAATACGTTTCAAGCCCCATTCACCCATCCAGAAGTGCCCCCAAAGGAAGGCTTTGGGTACATCTGAACTCCCCAGGGGAGCCTTTATGCAGCCCCACATGCAACTGGACCCTCCGTGTTCACTCTTTCACCGCAAGCCTAAATATAGCCCTCGGCGCAATGGGAGAAGACTGGAAAAGCGGGCCTCAGAAAACGCATTGCGATTCCCCTTGGACCATCCAAAAGTGCTCCCAAAGGAAGGCTTTGGGTACAACTGGACTCCCCAGGGGAGCCTTAACGCAGCCCCACATGCAACCTACCCTGCGTATTCGCTCTTTCACAGCAACCCTAAATAAAGCCCTGGCCCGCCTGGCAGTCGACTGAAAACTCGGGCCCCAGAAAATGCATTAAAAGCCTAATTCGCCCATCCAAAAGTGCCCCCAGAGGAAGGCTTTGGGTACAGCTGAACTCCCCAGGGGAGCCTTTACGCAGTCCCACATGCAACTGGACCCTCCTTGTTCACTGTTTACGAGCAACCCTAAATATACCCCTAGCCAGCATGGCAGAAGACTGAAAACTCGGGCTCCTTAAAATGCGTTTCAAGCCCCATTCACCCATCCAGAAGTGCCCCCAAAGGAAGGCTTTGGGTACAAGTGAACTCCCCACGGGAGCCTTTATGCAGCCCCACATGCAACTGGACCCTCCGTATTCGCTCCTTCACAGCAACCGTAAATATACCCCTGGCCGGCATGGCAGACGACTGAAAACTCGGGCCCCAGAAAATGCGTTAAAAGCCTAATTCGCCCATCCAAAAGTGCCCCCAGAGGAAGGCTTTGGGTACAACTGAACTCCCCAGGGGAGCCTTAACGCAGCCCCACATGCAACTGGACCCTCCGTATTCGCTCTTTCACAGCAAACCTAAATATAGCCCTGGCCCGCCTGGCACTTGACTGAAAACTCGGGCCACAGAAAACGTGCTACAAGCCCCATTCGACCATCCAAAAGTGCCCCCAAAGGAAGGCTTTGGGTACAACTGAACTCCCCAGGGGAGCCTTTATGCAGGCCCATACGCAACTGGACCCCCCGTGTTCGCTGTTTACAAGCAACCCTAAACATAACACTAGCCAGCATGGCAGAAAATTGAAAACTCGGGCCACAGAAAAAGCGTTTCAAGCCCCATTCACCCATCCAGAAGTGCCCCCAAAGGAAGGCTTTGTGTACATCTGAACTCCCCAGGGGAGCCTTTACGCAGCCCCACATGCAACTGGACCCTCCTTGGTCACTGTTTACGAGCAACCCTAAATATACCCCTAGCCAGCATTGCAGAAGACTGAAAACTCGGGCTCCAGAAAATGCGTTTCAAGCCCCATTCACCCATCCAGAAGTGCCCCCAAAGGAAGGCTTTGGGTACAAGTGAACTCCCCAGGGGAGCCTTTATGCAGCCCCACATGCAACTGGACCCTCCGGGTTCACTCTTTCACCGCAAGCCTAAATATAGCCCTCGGCGCAATGGAGAAGTCTGAAAAAGCGGGCCTCAGAAAACGCATTGCGATTCCCCTTGGACCATCCAAAAGTGCCCCCAAAGGAAGGCTTTGGGTACATCTGAACTCCCCAGGGGAGCCTTAACGCAGCCCCACATGCAACTGGACCCTCCGTATTCGCTCTTTACAGCAACCCTAAATATAACCCTAGCCAGCATGGCAGAAGACTGAAAACTCGGGCCACAGAAAAAGCGTTTCAAGCCCCTTTCACCCATCCAGAAGTGCCCCCAAAGGAAGGCTTTGGGTACAAGTGAACTCCCCAGGGGAGCCTTTATGCAGCCCCACATGCAACTGGACCCTCCGAGTTCACTCTTTCACCGCATGCCTAAATATAGCCCTAGCACGCCTGGCAGTCGACTGAAAGCTCGGGCCACAGAAAATGTGTTACGAGCCCCATTCGCCCATCCAAAAGTGCCCCCAAAGGAAGGCTTTGGGTACAAGTGAACTCCCCAGGGGAGCCTTTACGCAGCCCCACATGCAACTGGACCCTCCGTGTTCGCTCTTTACAGCAACCCTAAATATAACCCTAGCCAGCATGGCAGAAGACTGAAAACTCGGGCCACAGAAAAAGCGTTTCAAGCCCCTTTCGCCCATCCAGAAGTGCCCCCAAAGGAAGGCTTTGGGTACAAGTGAACTCCCCAGGGGAGCCTTTATGCAGCCCCACATGCAACTGGACCCTCCGTATTCGCTCCTTCACAGCAACCGTAAATATACCCCTGGCCGGCATGGCAGACGACTGAAAACTCGGGCCCCAGAAAATGCGTTAAAAGCCTAATTCGCCCATCCAAAAGTGCCCCCAGAGGAAGGCTTTGGGTACAACTGAACTCCCCAGGGGAGCCTTAACGCAGCCCCACATGCAACTGGACCCTCCGTATTCGCTCTTTCACAGCAACCCTAAATATATCCCTGGCCCGCCTGGCAGTCGACTGAAAACTCGGGCCCCAGAAAATGCATTAAAATGCCTAATTCGCCCATCCAAAAGTGCCCCCAGAGGAAGGCTTTGGGTACAACTGAACTCCCCAGGGGAGCCTTTACGGAGCCCCACATGCAACTGGACCCTCCTTGTTCACTGTTTACGAGCAACCCTAAATATACCCCTAGCCAGCATGGCAGAAGACTGAAAACTCGGGCTCCAGAAAATGCGTTTCAAGCCCCATTCACCCATCCAGAAGTGCCCCCAAAGGAAGGCTTTGGGTACAACTGAACTCCCCAGGGGAGCCTTTATGCAGCCCCACATGCAACTGGACCCTCCGTGTTCACTCTTTCACCGCAAGCCTAAATATAGCCCTCGGCGCAATGGGAGAAGACTGGAAAAGCGGGCCTCAGAAAACGCATTGCGATTCCCCTTAGACCATCCAAAAGTGCTCCCAAAGGAAGGCTTTGGGTACAACTGGACTCCCCAGGGGAGCCTTAACGCAGCCCCACATGCAACCTGACCCTCCGTATTCGCTCTTTCACAGCAACCCTAAATATAGCCCTGGCCCGCCTGGCAGACGACTGAAAACTCGGGCCCCAGAAAATGCATTAAAAGCCTAATTCGCCCATCCAAAAGTGCCCCCAGAGGAAGGCTTTGGGTACAAGTGAACTCCCCAGGGGAGCCTTTACGCAGCCCCACATGCAACTGGACCCTCCGTGTTCGCTCTTTACAGCAACCCTAAATATAACCCTAGCCAGCATGGCAGAAGACTGAAAACTCGGGCCACAGAAAAAGAGTTTCAAGCCCCATTCGCCCATCCAGAAGTGCCCCCAAAGGAAGGCTTTGGGTACAAGTGAACTCCCCAGGGGAGCCTTTACGCAGCCCCACATGCAACTGGACCCTCCGTATTCGCTCTTTCACAGCAACCCTAAATATAACCCTGGCCCGCATGGCAGAAGACTGAAAAATCGGGCCCCAGAAAACGTGCTACAAGCCCCATTCGACCATCCAAAAGTGCCCCCAAAGGAAGGCTTTGGGTACAACTGAACTCCCCAGGGGAGCCTTTATGCAGGCCCATATGCAACTGGACCCCCCGTGTTCGCTGTTTACAAGCAACCCTAAATATAACACTAGCCAGCATGGCAGAAAACTGAAAACTCTGGCCACAGAAAAAGCGTTTCAATCCCCATTCACCCATCCAGAAGTGCCCCCAAAGGAAGGCTTTGGGTACAACTGAACTCCCCAGGGGAGCCTTTATGCAGCCCCACATGCAACTGGACCCTCCTTGGTCACTGTTTACGAACAACCCTAAATATACCCCTAGCCAGCATGGCAGAAGACTGAAAACTCGGGCTCCAGAAAATGCGTTTCAAGCCCCATTCACCCATCCAGAAGTGCCCCCAAAGGAAGGCTTTGGGTACAACTGAACTCCCCAGGGGAGCCTTTATGCAGCCCCACATGCAACTCGACCCTCCGGGTTCACTCTTTCACCGCAAGCCTAAATATAGCCCTAGCACGCCTGGCAGTCGACTGAAAGCTCGGGCCACAGAAAATGTGTTACGAGCCCCATTCGCCCATCCAAAAGTGCCCCCAAAGGAAGGCTTTGGGTACATCTGAACTCCCCAGGGGAGCCTTAACGCAGCCCCACATGCAACTGGACCCTCCTTGTTCACTGTTTACGAGCAACCCTAAATATACCCCTAGCCAGCATGGCAGAAGACTGAAAACTCGGGCTCCAGAAAATGCGTTTCAAGCCCCATTCACCCATCCAGAAGTGCCCCCAAAGGAAGGCTTTGTGTACATCTGAACTCCCCAGGGGAGCCTTTATGCAGCCCCACATGCAACTGGACCCTCCGGGTTCACTCTTTCACCGCAAGCCTAAATATAGCCCTAGCACGCCTGGCAGTCGACTGAAAGCTCGGGCCACAGAAAATGTGTTACGAGCCCCATTCGCCCATCCAAAAGTGCCCCCAGAGGAAGGCTTTGGGTACATCTGAACTCCCCAGGGGAGCCTTTACGCAGCCCCACATGCAACTGGACCCTCCGTGTTCGCTCATTACAGCAACCCTAAATACAACCCTAGCCAGCATGGCAGAAGACTGAAAACTCGGGCCACAGAAAAAGCGTTTCAAGCCCCTTTCGCCCATCCAGAAGTGCCCCCAAAGGAAGGCTTTGGGTACAAGTGAACTCCCCAGGGGAGCCTTTATGCAGCCCCACATGCAACTGGACCCTCCGTATTCGCTCTTTCACAGCAACCCTATATATAACTCTGGCCAGCATGGCAGAAAACTGAAAACTCGGGCCCCAGAAAACGTGTTACAAGCCCCATTCGCCCATCCAAAAGTGCCCCCAGAGGAAGGCTTTGGGTAGAAGTGAACTCCCCAGGGGAGCCTTTATGCAGCCCCACATGCAACTGGACCCTCCGGGTTCACTCTTTCACAGCAACCCTAAATATAGCCCTGGCCCGCCTGGCAGTCGACTGAAAGCTCGGGCCCCAGAAAATGCGTTAAAAGCCTAATTCGCCCATCCAAAGGTGCCCCCAGAGGAAGGCTTTGGGTACAAGTGAACTCCCCAAGGGAGCCTTTACGCAGCCCCACATGCAACTGGACCCTCCTTGTTCACTGTTTACGAGCAACCCTAAATATACCCCTAGCCAGCATGGCAGAAGACTGAAAACTCGGGCTCCAGAAAATGCGTTTCAAGCCCCATTCACCCATCCAGAAGTGCCCCCAAAGGAAGGCTTTGGGTACAAGTGAACTCCCCAGGGGAGCCTTTATGCAGCCCCACATGCAACTGGACCCTCCGGGTTCACTCTTTCACCGCAAGCCTAAATATAGCCCTCGGCGCAATGGAGAAGTCTGAAAAAGCGGGCCTCAGAAAACGCATTGCGATTCCCCTTGGACCATCCAAAAGTGCCCCCAAAGGAAGGCTTTGAGTACATCTGAACTCCCCAGGGGAGCCTTAACGCAGCCCCACATGCAACTGGACCCTCCGTATTCGCTCTTTACAGCAACCCTAAATATAACCCTAGCCAGCATGGCAGAAGACTGAAAACTCGGACCACAGAAAAAGCGTTTCAAGCCCCTTTCGCCCATCCAGAAGTGCCTCCAAAGGAAGGCTTTGGGTACAACTGAACTCCCCAGGGGAGCCTTTACGCAGCCCCACATGCAACTGGACCCTCCGTGTTCGCTCTTTACAGCAACCCTAAATATAACCCTAGCCAGCATGGCAGAAGACTGAAAACTCGGGCCACAGAAAAAGAGTTTCAAGCCCCATTCGCCCATCCAGAAGTGCTCCCAAAGGAAGGCTTTGGGTACAAGTGAACTCCCCAGGGGAGCCTTTATGCAGGCCCATATGCAACTGGACCCTCCGTGTTCGCTGTTTACAAGCAACCCTAAATATAACACTAGCCAGCATGGCAGAAAACTGAAAACTCTGGCCACAGAAAAAGCGTTTCAATCCCCATTCACCCATCCAGAAGTGCCCCCAAAGGAAGGCTTTGGGTACAACTGAACTCCCCAGGGGAGCCTTTATGCAGCCCCACATGCAACTGGACCCTCCGGGTTCGCTCTTTCACAGCAACCCTAAATATAGCCCTGGCCCGCCTGGAAGTCGAGTGAAAACTCAGGCCCCAGAAAATGCGTTACAAGCCCCATTCGCCCATCCAAAAGTGCCCCCAAAGGAAGGCTTTGGGTACAACTGAACTCCCCAGGGGAGCCTTTACGCAGTCCCACATGCAACTGGACCCTCCGGGTTCACTCTTTCACCACAAGACTAAATATAGCCCTAGCCGCAAAGGGAGAAGACTGAAAAAGTGGGCTTCAGAAAACGCATTGCGATTCCCCTTGAACCATCCAAAAGTGTCCCCAAAGGAAGGCTTTGTGTACATCTGAACTCCCCAGGGGAGCCTTTATGCAGTCCCATATGCAACTGGACCCTCCGGGTTCGCTCTTTCCGAGCAACACTAAACATACCCCTAGCCGGCATTGGAGACGACTGAAAACTCGGGCCCCAGGAAACGCTTTCCGAACCCCTTTCACCCATCCAAAAGTGCCCCCAGAGGAAGGCTTTGGGTACATCTGAACTCCCCAGGGGATCCTTTATGCAGCCCAACATGCAACTGGACCCTCCGTGTTCGCTGTTTACGTGCAACCCTAAAGATAACACTAGCCAGCATGGCAGAAGTCTGAAAACTCGTGCCACAGAAAAAGTGTTTCATGCCCCATTCGCCCATCCAGAAGTGTCCCCAAAGGAAGACTTTGGGTACAACTGAACTCCCCAGGGGAGACTTTATGCAGCCCCACATGCAACTGGACCCTCCGGGTTCACTCTTTCTCCACAAGACTAAATATAGCCCTAGCCGCAAAGGGAGAAGACTGGAAAAGCGAGCCTCAGAAAATGCATTTTGAGCCCAATTCGCCCATCCAAAAATGCCCCCAGAGGAAGGCTTTGAGTAGAAGTGAACTCCCCAGGGGAGCCTTTATGCAGCCCCACATGCAACTGGACTCTCCTTATTCGCTCTTTCACAGCAAGCCTAAATATAGCCCTAGCCGGCATCGGAGATTACTGAAAAATCGGGACAAAGAAAACACCTTACAAGACCCTTTCGCCCATCCAAAAGTTCCCCCAGGTGAAGGCTTTGGGTACAAGTGAACTCCCCATGGGAGCCATTATGCAGCCCCACATGCAACTGGACCTTCCGCGTTCACTCTTTCTACGCAAGCCTAAATATAGCCCTAGCCGCAAAGGGAGAAGATTGAAAAAGCGGGCCTGAGAAAACGCATTGCGATTCCCCTTGGACCATCCAAAATTGCCTCCAAAGGAACGCTTTGGGTACAAGTGAACTCCCCAGGGGAGCCTTTATGCAGCCCCACATGCAACTGGACCTTCCGGTTTCGCTGTTTCCGAGCAACAGTAAAAATAGCCCTAGCCGGCATTGGAGACGACTGAAAATTAGGGCCCCAGAAAATGCATTCTGATCCCCATTCGCCCATCCAAAAATGCCCCCAGAGGAAGGCTTTGGGTACAAGTGAACTCCCCAGGGTAGCCTTTATGCAGCACCACATGCAACTGGACCCTCCGGGTTCGCTCTTTCACAGCAACCCTAAATATAGCCCTGGCCCGCCTGGAAGTCGAGTGAAAACTCGGGCCCCAGAAAATGCATTACAAGCCCCATTCGCCCATCCAAAAGTGCCCCCAGAGGAAGGCTTTGGGTGCAAGTGAACTCCCCATGGGAGCCTTTATGCAGCCCCACATGCAACTGGACGCTCCTTATTCGCTCAATCACAGCAAGCCTAAATATAGCCCCTAGCCAGCATCGGAGATGACTGAAAAATCGGGCCAAAGAAAACGCGTTACAAGACCCTTTCGCCCATCCAAAAGTGCCCCGAAAGGAAGGCTTTGGGTACAAGTGAACTCCCCAGGGGAGCCTTTACGCAGTGCCACACGCAACTGGATGTTCCGCGTTCACTCTTTCTAGGCAAGCCTAAATATAGCCGTAGCCGCAAAGGGAGAAGACTGAAAAAGCGGGCCTCAGAAAACGCATTGCGATTCCCCTTGGATCAACCTAAAGTGCCCCCAAAGGAAGGCTTTGTGTACATCTGAACTCCCCAGGGGAGCCTTTATGCAGCCCCACATGCAACTGGACCCTGCGGGTTCGCTGTTTCCGAGCAACACTAAACATATTCCTAGCCGGCATGGGAGACGACTGAAACCTCGGGCCACAGAAAACGCATTCCGAGCCCCATTCACCCATCCAAAAGTGCCCCCAAAGGAATGCTTTGGGTACAACTGAAATCCCCAGGGGATCCTTTATGCAGCCCCACATGCAACTGGACCCTCCGCATTCACTCTTTCACAGCAAACCTAAATATAGCCCTCGGCGCAATGGGAGAGGACTGAAATACAGCCTCAGAAAACGCATTGCTATTCCACTTAGACCATCCAAAAGTGCCTCCAAAGGAAGGCTTTGGGTACAAGTGAATTCCCCAGGGGAGCCATTATGCAGCCCCACATGCAACTTGACCCTCCGGGTTCGCTCTTTCCTAGCAACACTAAATAGAGCCCTAGCCGGCATTGGAGACGACTGAAAACTGGGACCTCAGAAAACGCATTCCGAGCCCCTTTTGCCCATCCAAAAGTGCCCCCAAAGGAAGGCTTTGGGTACATCTGAACTCCCCAGGGGAGCCTTTATGCAGCCCCACATGCAAATGGACCCTCCGTATTCACTCTTTCACAGCAACCCTAAATATACCCCTGGCCCGCATGGCAGACGACTGAAAATTCGGGCGCCAGAAAACGCGTTACAAGCCCCTTTCGCCCATCCAAAAGTGCCTCCAAAGGAAGGCTTTGGGTACAACTGAACTCCCCAGGGGAGCCTTTATGCAGCCCCACATGCAACTGGACCCTCCGCGTTCACTCTTTCACCCCAAGCCTAAATATATCCCTCGGAGCAATGGGAGAAGACTGAAAAAGCAGGCCTCAGAAAACGCATTGCGAGTCTCTTTCGACAATCCAAAAGGGCCCCCAAAGGAAGGCTTTGGGTACAAGTGTACTCCCGAGGGGAGCCTTTATGCAGCCCCACATGCAACTGGACTCTCCTTGTTCACTGTGTCCGAGCTACACTAAACATAGCCCTCTCCGGCATGGGAGACGACTGAAAACTCGGGCCCCAGAAAACGATTTCCGAGCCCATTTCGCCCATCCAAAAGTGCCCCCAGAAGAAAGCTTTGGGTACTACTGAACTCCCCAGGGGAGCCTTTACGCAGCCCCACATGCAGCTTGTCCCTCCGGGTTCGCTCATTCTGAGCAACACTAAGTATAGTCCTAGACTGCATGGGAGATGATTGAAAATTCGGGACCCAGAAAATGCATTCCGAGCCCCTTTCGTCCATCCAAAAGTGCCCCCAGAGGAAGGCTTTGGGTACAACTGAACTCCCCAGGGGAGCCTTTACGCAGCCCCACATGCAACTGGACCCTCCGGGTTCGCTGTTTCCGAGCAACACTAAATATAGCCCTTGCTGGCATTGGAGACGACTGAAAACTCGGGCCCCAGAAAACGATTTCCGAGCCCATTTCGCCCATCCAAAAGTGCCCCCAGAAGAAAGCTTTGGGTACTACTGAACTCCCCAGGGGAGCCTTTACGCAGCCCCACATGCAGCTTGTCCCTCCGGGTTCGCTCATTCTGAGCAACACTAAGTATAGTCCTAGACTGCATGGGAGATGATTGAAAATTCGGGACCCAGAAAATGCATTCCGAGCCCCTTTCGTCCATCCAAAAGTGCCCCCAGAGGAAGGCTTTGGGTACAACTGAACTCCCCAGGGGAGCCTTTACGCAGCCCCACATGCAACTGGACCCTCCGGGTTCGCTGTTTCCGAGCAACACTAAATATAGCCCTTGCTGGCATTGGAGACGACTGAAAACTCGGGCCTCAGAAAACGAATTCTGAGCCCCATTCGCCCATCCAAAAGTGCCCCCAAAGGACGGCTTTTGGTAGAAGTGAACTCCCCAGGGGAGCCTTTATGCAGCCCCACATGCAACTGGACCCTCCGTGTTCACTCTTTCACCGCAAGACTAAATATAGCCCTAGCCAGCATCGGAGAAGACTGAAAAAGCGGGCCTCAGAAAACGCATTGCGATTCCCCTTGGACCATCCAAAAGTGCACCCAGAGGAAGGGTTTGGGTACAACTGAACTCCCCAGGGGAGCCTTTATGCTGCCGCACATGCAACTGGACCCTCCGGGTTCGCTCTTTCCGAGCAACAATAAATATAGCCTTAGCCACCATGGCAGGTGACTGAAAACTCGGGCCCCAGAAAACGCATTCCGAGCCCCTTTCGCCCATCCAAAAGTGCCCCCAGAGGAAGGCTTTGAGTACAAGTGAACTCCCCAGAGGAGCCTTTACGCAGCCCCACATGCAACTGGAACCTCCGCGTTCACCCTTCCTCCGCATGCCGAAATATATCCCTCCGCGCAATGGGAGAAGACTGAAAAAGCGGGCCTCTGAAAACGCATTGCGATTCCCCTTGGACCATCCAAAAGTGCCCTGAAAGGAAGGCTTTGGGTACAAGTGAACTCCCCAGGGGAGCCTTTACGCAGCCCCACATGCAACTGGACCCTCCTGCTTCGCTGTTTCCGAGCAACACTAAATATAGCCCTAGCTGGCATTGGAGACGACTGAAAACTCGGGCCTCAGAAAACGAATTCTGCGCCCCAATCGCCCATCCAAAAGTGCCCCCAAAGAAAGGCTTTGGGTACAAGTGAACTCCCCACGGGAGCCTTTATGCAGCCCCACATGCAACTGGACCCTCCGCGTTCACTCTTTCTCCGCAAGCCGAAATATATCCCTTGCTACAAAGGGAGAAGACTGAAAAAGCGGGCCTCAGAAAACGCATTGCGAGTCTCTTTCGACCATCGAAAAGGGCCCCAAAGGAAGGCTTTGAGAACAAGTGAACTCCCCAGGGGAGCATTTATGCAGCCTCACATGCAACTGGACCCTCCTTTTTCACTCTTTCACAGCAACCCTAAATATAGTCCTGGCCCGCATTTCAGACGACTGAAAACTCGGGCCCCAGAAAACGCGTTACAAGCCCCTTTCGCCCATCCAGAAGTGCCTCCAAAGTAAGGCTTTGGGTACAAATGAAGTCCCCAGGAGAGCATTTACGCAGCCCCACATGCAACTGGACCCTCCGGGTTCGCTGTTTCCGAGCAACACTAAATATACCCCTAGCAGGGATTGGAGACGACTGAAACCTGGGGCCACAGAAAACGCATTCCGAGCCTCATTCGCCCATCCAAAAGTGCCCCCATAGGAAGGCTTTGGGTACAACTGAAATCCCCAGGGGATCCTTTATGCAGCCCCACATGCAACTGGACCCTCCGGGTTCACTCTTTCACCGCAAGACTAAATATAGCCCTCGGCGCAATGGGAGAGGACTGAAAAAGCGAGCCTCAGAAAACGCATTGCGATTCCCCTTGGACCATGCAAAAGTGCCTCCAAAGGAAGGCTTTGGGTACAAGTGAACTCCCCAGGGGAGCCTTTATGCAGCCCCACATGCAACTGGACCCTCCGGGTTCACTCTTTCACTGCAAGCCTAAATATAGCCCTCGCACGCCTGGCAGTCGACTGAAAGCTCGGGCACAGAAAATGTGTTACGAGCCCCATTCGCCCATCCAAAAGTGCCCCCAAAGGAAGGCTTTGGGTACATCTGAACTCCCCAGGGGAGCCTTTACGCAGCCCCACATGCAACTGGACCCTCCGTGTTCGCTCTTTCACAGCAACCCTAAATATAACCCTAGCCAGCATGGCAGAAGACTGAAAACTCTGGCCACAGAAAAAGCATTTCAAGCCCCTTTCGCCCATCCAGAAGTGCCCCCAAAGGAAGGCTTTGGGTACAAGTGAACTCCCCAGGGGAGCCTTTATGCAGCCCCACATGCAACTGGACCCTCCTTGTTCACTGTTAACGAGCAACCCTAAATATAACCCTAGCCACCATGGCAGAAGACTGAAAACTCGGTCTCCAGAAAATGCGTTTCAAGTCCCATTCACCCATCCAGAAGTGCCCCCAAAGGAAGGCTTTGGGTACAAGTGAACTCCCCAGGGGAGCCTTTATGCAGCCCCACATGCAACTGGACCCTCCGGGTTCACTCTTTCACCGCAAGCCTAAATATAGCCCTCGGCGCAATGGGAGAAGAGTGAAAATGCGGGCCTCAGAAAACGCATTGCAATTCCCCTTGGACCATGCAAAAGTGCCCCCAAAGGAAGGCTTTGGGTACAAGTGAACTCCCCAGGGGAGCCTTAACGCATCCCCACATGCAACTGGACCCTCCGTATTCGCTCTTTCACAACAACCCTAAATATAACCCTGGCCCGCCTGGCAGTCGACTGGAAACTCGGGCCCCAGAAAAAGCATTTAAACCATAATTCGCCCATCCAAAAGTGCCCCCAAAGGAAGGCTTTGGGTACAAGTGAACTCCCCAGGGGAGCCTTTATGCAGCCCCACATGCAACTGGACCCTCCTTGTTCACTGTTTACGAGCAACCCTAAATATACCCCTAGCCACCATGGCAGAAGACTGAAAACTCGGGCTCCAGAAAATGCGTTTCAAGCCCCATTCACCCATCCAGAAGTGCCCCCAAAGGAAGGCTTTGGGTACAAGTGAACTCCCCAGGGGAGCCTTTATGCAGCCCCACATGCAACTGGACCCTCCGGGTTCACTCTTTCACCGCAAGCCTAAATATAGCCCTCGGCGCAATGGGAGAAGACTGAAAAAGCGGGCCTCAGAAAACGCATTGCAATTCCCCTTGGACCATCCCAAAGTGCCCCCAAAGGAAGGCTTTGGGTACAACTGGACTCCCCAGGGGAGCCTTAACGCAGCCCCACATGCAACTGGACCCTACGTATTCGCTCTTTCACAGCAATCCTAAATATAACCCTAGCACGCCTGGCAGTCGACTGAAAGCTCGGGCCACAGAAAATGTGTTACGAGCCCCATTCGCCCATCCAAAAGTGCCCCCAAAGGAAGGCTTTGGGTACATCTGAACTCCCCAGGGGAGCCTTTACGCAGCCCCACATGCAACTGGACCCTCCGTGTTCGCTCTTTACAGCAACCCTAAATATAACCCTAGCCAGCATGGCAGAAGACTGAAAACTCGGGCCCCAGAAAAAGTGTTTCAAGCCCCTTTCACCATCCAAAAGTGCCCCCAAAGGAAGGCTTTGGGTACAACTGAACTCCCCAGGGGAGCCTTTACGCAGCCCCACATGCAACTGGACCCTCCTTGTTCACTGTTTATGAGCAACCCTAAATATACCCCTAGCCACCATGGCAGAAGACTGAAAACTCGGGCCTCAGAAAACGCATTGCGATTCCCCTTGGACCATCCCAAAGTGCCCCCAAAGGAAGGCTTTGGGTACAACTGGACTCCCCAGGGGAGCCTTTATGCAGCCCCACATGCAACTGGACCCTCCGGGTTCACTCTTTCACCGCAAGCCTAAATATAGCCCTAGCACGCCTGGCAGTCGACTGAAAGCTCGGGCCACAGAAAATGTGTTACGAGCCCCATTCGCCCATCCAAAAGTGCCCCCAAAGGAAGGCTTTGGGTACATCTGAACTCCACAGGGGAGCCTTTAAGCAGCCCCACATGCAACTGGACCCTCCGTGTTCGCTCTTTACAGCAACCCTAAATATAACCCTAGCCACCATGGCAGAAGACTGAAAACTCCGGCTCCAGAAAATGCGTTTCAAGCCCCATTCACCCATCCAGAAGTGCCCCCAAAGGAAGGCTTTGGGTACAACTGAACTCCCCAGGGGAGCCTTTACGCAGCCCCACATGCAACTGGACCCTCCGGGTTCACTCTTTCACAGCAACCCTAAATATAGCCCTGGCCCGCCTGGCAGTCGACTGAAAACTCGGGCCCCAGAAAATGCATTAAAAGCCTAATTCACCCATCCAAAATTGCCCCCAGAGGAAGGCTTTGGGTACATCTGAACTCCCCAGGGGAGCCTTTACGCAGCCCCACATGCAACTGGACCCTCCGGGTTCACTCTTTCACAGCAAACCTAAATATAACCCTAGCCAGCATGGCAGAAGACTGAAAACTTGGGCCACAGAAAAAGCGATTCAAGCCCCTTTCGCCCATCCAGAAGTGCCCCCAAAGGAAGGCTTTGGGTACAACTGAACTCCCCAGGGGAGCCTTTATGCAGGCCCATACGCAACTGGATCCCCCGGGTTCACTCTTTCACAGCAACCCTTAATATAGCCCTGGCCTGCCTGGCAGTCGACTGAAAACTCAAGCCCCAGAAAATGCGTTAAAAGCCTAATTCACCCATCCAAAAGTGCCCCCAGAGGAAGGCTTTGGGTACAACTGGACTCCCCAGGGGAGCCTTAACGCAGCCCCACATGCAACTGGACCCTCCGGGTTCACTCTTTCACCGCAAGCCTAAATATAGCCCTCGGCGCAATGGGAGAAGACTGAAAAAGCGGGCCTCAGAAAACGCATTGCGATTCCCCTTGGACCATCCAAAAGTTCCCCAAAAGGAAGGCTTTGGGTAGAACTGGACGCACCCGGGGGAGCCTTTATGCAGCCCCACATGCAACTGGACTCTCAGTATTCGCTCTTTCACAGCAACCCTAAATATAGCCCTGGCCCGCCTGGCAGTCGACTGAAAACTTGGGCCCCAGAAAATGCATTAAATGCCTAATTCGCCCATCCAAAAGTGCCCCCAGAGGAAGGCTTTGGGTACAAGGGAACTACCCAGGGGAGCCTTTACGCAGCCCCACATGCAACTGGACCCTCCTTGTTCACTGTTTACGAGCAACCCTAAATATACCCCCAGTCACCATGGCAGAAGACTGAAAACTCGGGCTCCAGAAAATGCGTTTCAAGTCCCATTCACGCATCCAGAAGTGCCCCCAAAGGAAGGCTTTGGGTACAACTGAACTCCCCAGGGGAGCCTTTATGCAGCCCCACATGCAACTGGACCCTCCTTGTTCACTGTTAACGAGCAACCCTAAATATAACCCTAGCCACCATGGCAGAAGACTGAAAACTCGGGCTCCAGAAAATGCGTTTCAAGTCCCATTCACGCATCCAGAAGTGCCCCCAAAGGAAGGCTTTGGGTACAAGTGAACTCCCCAGGGGAGCCTTTATGCAGCCCCACATGCAACTGGACCCTCCGGGTTCACTCTTTCACCGCAAGCCTAAATATAGCCCTCGCACGCCTGGCAGTCGACTGAAAGCTCGGGCACAGAAAATGTGTTACGAGCCCCATTCGCCCATCCAAAAGTGCCTCCAAAGGAAGGCTTTGGGTACATCTGAACTCCCCAGGGGAGCCTTTACGCAGCCCCACATGCAACTGGACCCTCCGTGTTCGCTCTTTACAGCAACCCTAAATATAACCCTAGCCAGCATGGCAGAAGACTGAAAACTCTGGCCACAGAAAAAGTGTTTCAAGCCCCTTTCGCCCATCCAGAAGTGCCCCCAAAGGAAGGCTTTGGGTACAAGTGAACTCCCCAGGGGAGCCTTTATGCAGCCCCACATGCAACTGGACCCTCCTTGTTCACTGTTAACGAGCAACCCTAAATATAACCCTAGCCACCATGGCAGAAGACTGAAAACTCGGGCTCCAGAAAATGCGTTTCAAGCCCCATTCACCCATCCAGAAGTGCCCCCAAAGGAAGGCTTTGGGTACAAGTGAACTCCCCAGGGGAGCCTTTATGCAGCCCCACATGCAACTGGACCCTCCGGGTTCACTCTTTCACCGCAAGCCTAAATATAGCCCTCGGCGCAATGGGAGAAGAGTGAAAATGCGGGCCTCAGAAAACGCATTGCGATTCCCCTTGGACCATGCAAAAGTGCCCCCAAAGGAAGGCTTTGGGTACAAGTGAACTCCCCAGGGGAGCCTTAACGCATCCCCACATGCAACTGGACCCTCCGTATTCGCTCTTTCACAACAACCCTAAATATAACCCTGGCCCGCCTGGCAGTCGACTGAAAACTCGGGCCCCAGAAAATGCATTAAAACCATAATTCGCCCATCCAAAAGTGCCCTCAGAGGAAGGCTTTGGGTACAACTGAACTCCCCAGGGGAGCCTTTATGCAGCCCCACATGCAACTGGACCCTCCTTGTTCACTGTTTACGAGCAACCCTAAATATACCCCTAGCCACCATGGCAGAAGACTGAAAACTCGGGCTCCAGAAAATGCGTTTCAAGCCCCATTCACCCATCCAGAAGTGCCCCCAAAGGAAGGCTTTGGGTACAAGTGAACTCCCCAGGGGAGCCTTTATGCAGCCCCACATGCAACTGGACCCTCCGGGTTCACTCTTTCACCGCAAACCTAAATATAGCCCTCGGCGCAATGGGAGAAGACTGAAAAAGCGGGCCTCAGAAAACGCATTGCGATTCCCCTTGGACCATCCCAAAGTGCCCCCAAAGGAAGGCTTTGGGTACAACTGGACTCCCCAGGGGAGCCTTAACGCAGCCCCACATGCAACTGGACCCTACGTATTCGCTCTTTCACAGCAATCCTAAATATAACCCTAGCACGCCTGGCAGTCGACTGAAAGCTCGGGCCACAGAAAATGTGTTACGAGCCCCATTCGCCCATCCAAAAGTGCCCCCAAAGGAAGGCTTTGGGTACATCTGAACTCCCCAGGGGAGCCTTTACGCAGCCCCACATGCAACTGGACCCTCCGTGTTCGCTCTTTACAGCAACCCTAAATATAACCCTAGCCAGCATGGCAGAAGACTGAAAACTCGGGCCCCAGAAAAAGTGTTTCAAGCCCCTTTCACCATCCAAAAGTGCCCCCAAAGGAAGGCTTTGGGTACAACTGAACTCCCCAGGGGAGCCTTTACGCAGCCCCACATGCAACTGGACCCTCCTTGTTCACTGTTTATGAGCAACCCTAAATATACCCCTAGCCACCATGGCAGAAGACTGAAAACTCGGGCCTCAGAAAACGCATTGCGATTCCCCTTGGACCATCCCAAAGTGCCCCCAAAGGAAGGCTTTGGGTACAACTGGACTCCCCAGGGGAGCCTTTATGCAGCCCCACATGCAACTGGACCCTCCGGGTTCACTCTTTCACCGCAAGCCTAAATATAGCCCTAGCACGCCTGGCAGTCGACTGAAAGCTCGGGCCACAGAAAATGTGTTACGAGCCCCATTCGCCCATCCAAAAGTGCCCCCAAAGGAAGGCTTTGGGTACATCTGAACTCCACAGGGGAGCCTTTAAGCAGCCCCACATGCAACTGGACCCTCCGTGTTCGCTCTTTACAGCAACCCTAAATATAACCCTAGCCACCATGGCAGAAGACTGAAAACTCCGGCTCCAGAAAATGCGTTTCAAGCCCCATTCACCCATCCAGAAGTGCCCCCAAAGGAAGGCTTTGGGTACAACTGAACTCCCCAGGGGAGCCTTTACGCAGCCCCACATGCAACTGGACCCTCCGGGTTCACTCTTTCACAGCAACCCTAAATATAGCCCTGGCCCGCCTGGCAGTCGACTGAAAACTCGGGCCCCAGAAAATGCATTAAAAGCCTAATTCACCCATCCAAAATTGCCCCCAGAGGAAGGCTTTGGGTACATCTGAACTCCCCAGGGGAGCCTTTACGCAGCCCCACATGCAACTGGACCCTCCGGGTTCACTCTTTCACAGCAAACCTAAATATAACCCTAGCCAGCATGGCAGAAGACTGAAAACTTGGGCCACAGAAAAAGCGATTCAAGCCCCTTTCGCCCATCCAGAAGTGCCCCCAAAGGAAGGCTTTGGGTACAACTGAACTCCCCAGGGGAGCCTTTATGCAGGCCCATACGCAACTGGATCCCCCGGGTTCACTCTTTCACAGCAACCCTTAATATAGCCCTGGCCTGCCTGGCAGTCGACTGAAAACTCAAGCCCCAGAAAATGCGTTAAAAGCCTAATTCACCCATCCAAAAGTGCCCCCAGAGGAAGGCTTTGGGTACAACTGGACTCCCCAGGGGAGCCTTAACGCAGCCCCACATGCAACTGGACCCTCCGGGTTCACTCTTTCACCGCAAGCCTAAATATAGCCCTCGGCGCAATGGGAGAAGACTGAAAAAGCGGGCCTCAGAAAACGCATTGCGATTCCCCTTGGACCATCCAAAAGTTCCCCAAAAGGAAGGCTTTGGGTAGAACTGGACGCACCCGGGGGAGCCTTTATGCAGCCCCACATGCAACTGGACTCTCAGTATTCGCTCTTTCACAGCAACCCTAAATATAGCCCTGGCCCGCCTGGCAGTCGACTGAAAACTTGGGCCCCAGAAAATGCATTAAATGCCTAATTCGCCCATCCAAAAGTGCCCCCAGAGGAAGGCTTTGGGTACAAGGGAACTACCCAGGGGAGCCTTTACGCAGCCCCACATGCAACTGGACCCTCCTTGTTCACTGTTTACGAGCAACCCTAAATATACCCCCAGTCACCATGGCAGAAGACTGAAAACTCGGGCTCCAGAAAATGCGTTTCAAGTCCCATTCACGCATCCAGAAGTGCCCCCAAAGGAAGGCTTTGGGTACAACTGAACTCCCCAGGGGAGCCTTTATGCAGCCCCACATGCAACTGGACCCTCCTTGTTCACTGTTAACGAGCAACCCTAAATATAACCCTAGCCACCATGGCAGAAGACTGAAAACTCGGGCTCCAGAAAATGCGTTTCAAGTCCCATTCACGCATCCAGAAGTGCCCCCAAAGGAAGGCTTTGGGTACAAGTGAACTCCCCAGGGGAGCCTTTATGCAGCCCCACATGCAACTGGACCCTCCGGGTTCACTCTTTCACCGCAAGCCTAAATATAGCCCTCGCACGCCTGGCAGTCGACTGAAAGCTCGGGCACAGAAAATGTGTTACGAGCCCCATTCGCCCATCCAAAAGTGCCTCCAAAGGAAGGCTTTGGGTACATCTGAACTCCCCAGGGGAGCCTTTACGCAGCCCCACATGCAACTGGACCCTCCGTGTTCGCTCTTTACAGCAACCCTAAATATAACCCTAGCCAGCATGGCAGAAGACTGAAAACTCTGGCCACAGAAAAAGTGTTTCAAGCCCCTTTCGCCCATCCAGAAGTGCCCCCAAAGGAAGGCTTTGGGTACAAGTGAACTCCCCAGGGGAGCCTTTATGCAGCCCCACATGCAACTGGACCCTCCTTGTTCACTGTTAACGAGCAACCCTAAATATAACCCTAGCCACCATGGCAGAAGACTGAAAACTCGGGCTCCAGAAAATGCGTTTCAAGCCCCATTCACCCATCCAGAAGTGCCCCCAAAGGAAGGCTTTGGGTACAAGTGAACTCCCCAGGGGAGCCTTTATGCAGCCCCACATGCAACTGGACCCTCCGGGTTCACTCTTTCACCGCAAGCCTAAATATAGCCCTCGGCGCAATGGGAGAAGAGTGAAAATGCGGGCCTCAGAAAACGCATTGCGATTCCCCTTGGACCATGCAAAAGTGCCCCCAAAGGAAGGCTTTGGGTACAAGTGAACTCCCCAGGGGAGCCTTAACGCATCCCCACATGCAACTGGACCCTCCGTATTCGCTCTTTCACAACAACCCTAAATATAACCCTGGCCCGCCTGGCAGTCGACTGAAAACTCGGGCCCCAGAAAATGCATTAAAACCATAATTCGCCCATCCAAAAGTGCCCTCAGAGGAAGGCTTTGGGTACAACTGAACTCCCCAGGGGAGCCTTTATGCAGCCCCACATGCAACTGGACCCTCCTTGTTCACTGTTTACGAGCAACCCTAAATATACCCCTAGCCACCATGGCAGAAGACTGAAAACTCGGGCTCCAGAAAATGCGTTTCAAGCCCCATTCACCCATCCAGAAGTGCCCCCAAAGGAAGGCTTTGGGTACAAGTGAACTCCCCAGGGGAGCCTTTATGCAGCCCCACATGCAACTGGACCCTCCGGGTTCACTCTTTCACCGCAAACCTAAATATAGCCCTCGGCGCAATGGGAGAAGACTGAAAAAGCGGGCCTCAGAAAACGCATTGCGATTCCCCTTGGACCATCCCAAAGTGCCCCCAAAGGAAGGCTTTGGGTACAACTGGACTCCCCAGGGGAGCCTTTATGCAGCCCCACATGCAACTGGACCCTCCGGGTTCACTCTTTCACCGCAAGCCTAAATATAGCCCTAGCACGCCTGGCAGTCGACTGAAAGCTCGGGCCACAGAAAATGTGATACGAGCCCCATTCGCCCATCCAAAAGTGCCCCCAAAGGAAGGCTTTGGGTACATCTGAACTCCCCAGGGGATCCTTTACGCAGCCCCACATGCAACTGGACCCTCCGTGTTCGCTCTTTACAGCAACCCTAAATATAACCCTAGCCACCATGGCAGAAGACTGAAAACTCGGGCTCCAGAAAATGCGTTTCAAGCCCCATTCACCCATCCAGAAGTGCCCCCAAAGGAAGGCTTTGGGTACAAGTGAACTCCCCAGGGGAGCCTTTATGCAGCCCCACATGCAACTGGACCCTCCGGGTTCACTCTTTTACAGCAACCCTAAATATAGCCCTGGCCCGCCTGGCAGTCGACTGAAAACTCGGGCCCCAGAAAATGCGTTAAAAGCCTAATTCGCCCATCCAAAAGTGCCCCCAGAAGAAGGCTTTGGGTACAACTGAACTCCCCAGGGAAGCCTTAACGCAGCCCCACATGCAACTGGACCCTCCGTATTCGCTCTTTCACAGCAACCCTAAATATAGCCCTGGCCCGCCTGGCAGTCGACTGAAAACTCGGGCCCCAGAAAATGCATTAAAAGCCTAATTCACCCATCCAAAAGTGCCCCCAGAGGAAGGCTTTGGGTACATCTGAACTCCCCAGGGGAGCCTTTACGCAGCCCCACATGCAACTGGACCCTCCGGGTTCACTCTTTCACAGCAACCCTAAATATAACCCTAGCCAGCATGGCAGAAGACTGAAAACTTGGGCCACAGAAAAATCGTTTCAAGCCCCTTTCGCCCATCCAGAAGTGCCCCCAGAGGAAGGCTTTGGGTACAAGTGAACTCCCCAGGGGAGCCTTTATGCAGCCCCACATGCAACTGGACCCTCCGGGTTCACTCTTTCACCGCAAGCCTAAATATAGCCCTAGCACGCCTGGCAGTCGACTGAAAGCTCGGGCACAGAAAATGTGTTACGAGCCCCATTCGCCCATCCAAAAGTGCCCCCAAAGGAAGGCTTTGGGTACAAGTGAACTCCCCAGGGGAGCCTTTATGCAGCCCCACATGCAACTGGACCCTCCAGGTTCACTGTTAACGAGCAACCCTAAATATAACCCTAGCCACCATGGCAGAAGACTGAAAACTCGGGCTCCAGAAAATGCGTTTCAAGCCCCTTTCGCCCATCCAGAAGTGCCCCCAAAGGAAGGCTTTGGGTACAAGTGAACTCCCCAGGGGAGCCTTTATGCAGCCCCACATGCAACTGGACCCTCCGGGTTCACTCTTTCAACGCAAGCCTAAATATAAACCTCGGCGCAATGGGAGAAGAGTGAAAAAGCGGGCCTCAGAAAACGCATTGCGATTCCCCTTGGACCATGCAAAAGTGCCCCCAAAGGAAGGCTTTGGGTACATCTGAACTCCACAGGGGAGCCTTTACGCAGCCCCACATGCAACTGGACCCTCCGTGTTCGCTCTTTACAGCAACCCTAAATATAACCCTAGCCAGCATGGCAGAAGACTGAAAACTCTGGCCACAGAAAAAGCGTTTCAAGCCACTTTCGCCCATCCAGAAGTGCCCCCAAAGGAAGGCTTTGGGTACAAGTGAACTCCCCAGGGGAGCCTTTATGCAGGCACATACGCAACTGGACCCCCCTTGTTCGCTGTTTACAAGCAACCTTAAATATAACACTAGCCAGCATGGCAGAAAACTGAAAACTCGGGCCACAGAAAACTGTTAAAAGCCTAATTCACCCATCCAAAAGTGCCTCCAGAGGAAGGCTTTGGGTACAAGTGAACTCCCCAGGGGAGCCTTTATGCAGCCCCACATGCAACTGGACCCTCCGGGTTCACTCTTTCACAGCAACCCTAAATATAACCCTGGCCCGTCTGGTAGTCGACTGAAAACTCGGGCCCCAGAAAATGCGTGAAAAGCCTAATTTGCCCATCCAAAAGTGCCCCCAGAGGAAGGCTTTGGGTACAAGTGAACTCCCCAGGGGAGCCTTTATGCAGCCCCACATGCAACTGGACCCTCCTTGTTCACTGTTAACGAGCAACCCTAAATATAACCCTAGCCACCATGGCAGAAGACTGAAAACTCGGGCCACAGAAAAAGCGTTTCAAGCCCCATTCACCCATCCAGAAGTGCCCCCAAAGGAAGGCTTTGGGTACAAGTGAACTCCCCAGGGGAGCCTTTATGCAGCCCCACATGCAACTGGACCCTCCGTATTCGCTCTTTCACAGCAACCCTAAATATACCCCTAGCCACCATGGCAGAAGACTGAAAACTCGGGCTCCAGAAAATGCGTTTCAAGCTCATTCACCCATCCAAAAGTGCCCCCAAAGGAAGGCTTTGGGTACAAGTGAACTCCCCAGGGGAGCCTTTATGCAGCCCCAAATGCAACTGGACCCTCCGGGTTCACTCTTTCACCGCAAGCCTAAATATAACCCTGGCTCGCATGGTAGACGACTGAAAAATCGGGCCCAAGAAAACGTGCTACAAGCCCCATTCGACCATCCAAAAGTGTCCCCAAAGGAAGGCTTTGGGTACAACTGAACTCCCCAGGGGAGCCTTTATGCAGGCCCATACGCAACTGGACCCCCCGTGTTCGCTGTTTACAAGCAACCCTAAATATAACACTAGCCAGCATGGCAGAAAACTGAAAACTCGGGCCACAGAAAAAGCGTTTCAAGCCCCATTCACCCATCCAGAAGTGCCCCCAAAGGAAGGCTTTGGGTACAAGTGAACTCCCCAGGGGAGCCTTTATGCAGCCCCACATGCAACTGAACCCTCCGTATTCGCTCTTTCAAAGCAACCCTAAATATAGCACTGGCCCGCCTGGCAGTCGACTGAAAACTCGGGACCCAGAAAATGCATTAAAAGCCTAATTCGCCCATCAAAAAGTGCCCCCAGAGGAAGGCTTTGGGTACAAGTGAACTCCCCAGGGGAGCCTTTACGCAGCCCCACATGCAACTGAACCCTCCGATTTCACTGTTTACTAGCAACCCTAAATATACTCCTAGTCACCATGGCAGAAGACTGAAAACTCGGGCTCCAGAAAATGCGTTTCAAGCCCCATTCACCCATCCAGAAGTGCCCCCAAAGGAAGGCTTTGGGTACAACTGAACTCCCCAGGGGAGCCTTTGTGCAGCCCCACATGCAACTGGACCCTCCGGGTTCACTCTTTCACCGCAAGCCTAAATATAGCCCTAGCACGCCTGGCAGTCGACTGAAAGCTCGGGCCACAGAAAATGTGTTACGAGCCCCATTCGCCCATCCAAAAGTGCCCCCAAAGGAAGGCTTTGGGTACATCTGAACTCCCCAGGGGAGCCTTTACGCAGCCCCACATGCAACTGGACCCTCCGTGTTCGCTCTTTACAGCAACCCTAAATATAACCCTAGCCAGCATGGCAGAAGACTGAAAACTCGGGCCACAGAAAAAGCGTTTCAAGTCCCTTTCGCCATCCAGAAGTGCCCCCAAAGGAAGGCTTTGGGTACAACTGAACTCCCCAGGGGAGCCTTTATGCAGCCCCACATGCAACTGAACCCTCCGTATTCGCTCTTTCAAAGCAACCCTAAATATAGCCCTGGCCCGCATGGTAGACGACTGAAAAATCGGGCCCCAGAAAAAGTGCTACAAGCCCCATTCGACCATCCAAAAGTGCCCCCAAAGGAAGGCTTTGGGTACAAGTGAACTCCCCAGGGGAGCCTTTATGCAGGCCCATACGCAACTGGACCCCCCGTGTTTGCTGTTTACAAGCAACCCTAAATATAACACTAGCCAGCATGGCAGAAAACTGAAAACTCGGGCCACAGAAAAAGCGTTTCAAGCCCCATTCACCCATCCAGAAGTGCCCCCAAAGGAAGGCTTTGGGTACAACTGAACTCCCCAGGGGAGCCTTTATGCAGGCCCATACGCAACTGGACCCTCCGTATTCATGCTTTCACAGCAACCCTAAATATAGCCCTGGCCCGCCTGGCAGTCGACTGAAAACTTGGGCCCCAGAAAATGCATTAAAAGCCTAATTCGCCCATCCAAAAGTGCACCCAGAGGAAGGGTTTGGGTTCAAGGGAACTCCCCAGGGGAGCCTTTATGCAGCCCCACATGCAACTGGACCCTCCTTGTTCACTGTTTACGAGCAACCCTAAATATACCCCTAGCCACCATGGCAGAAGACTGAAAACTCGGGCTCCAGAAAATGCGTTTCAAGCCCCATTCACCCATCCAGAAGTGCCCCCAAAGGAAGGCTTTGGGTACAACTGAACTCCCCAGGGGAGCCTTTGTGCAGCCCCACATGCAACTGGACCCTCCGGGTTCACTCTTTCACCGCAAACCTAAATATAGCCCTCGGCGCAATGGGAGAAGACTGAAAAAGCGGGCCTCAGAAAACGCATTGCGATTCCCCTTGGACCATCCCAAAGTGCCCCCAAAGGAAGGCTTTGGGTACAACTGGACTCCCCAGGGGAGCCTTAACGCAGCCCCACATGCAACTGGACCCTCCGTATTCGCTCTTTCACAGCAATCCTAAATATAACCCTAGCACGCCTGGCAGTCGACTGAAAGTTCGGGCCACAGAAAATGTGTTACGAGCCCCATTCGCCCATCCAAAAGTGCCCCCAAAGGAAGGCTTTGGGTACATCTGAACTCCCCAGGGGAGCCTTTACGCAGCCCCACATGCAACTGGACCCTCCGTGTTCGCTCTTTACAGCAACCCTAAATATAACCCTAGCCAGCATGGCAGAAGACTGAAAACTCGGGCCCCAGAAAAAGCGTTTCAAGCCCCTTTCGCCATCCAAAAGTGCCCCCAAAGGAAGGCTTTGGGTACAACTGAACTCCCCAGGGGAGCCTTTATGCAGCCCCACATGCAACTGGACCCTCCTTGTTCACTGTTTACGAGCAACCCTAAATATACCCCTAGCCACCATGGCAGAAGACTGAAAACTCGGGGTCCAGAAAATGCATTGCGATTCCCCTTGGACCATCCCAAAGTGCCCCCAAAGGAAAGCTTTGGGTACAACTGGACTCCCCAGGGGAGCCTTTATGCAGCCCCACATGCAACTGGACCCTCCGGGTTCACTCTTTCACAGCAACCCTAAATATAGCCCTGGCCCGCCTGGCAGTCGACTGAAAACTCGGGCCCCAGAAAATGCGTTAAAAGCCTAATTCGCCCATCCAAAAGTGCCCCCAGAGGAAGGCTTTGGGTACAACTGAACTCCCCAGGGAAGCCTTAACGCAGCCCCACATGCTACTGGACCCTCCGTATTCGCTCTTTCACAGCAACCCTAAATATAGCCCTGGCCCGCCTGGCAGTCGACTGAAAACTCGGGACCCAGAAAATGCATTAAAAGCCTAATTCGCCCATCGAAAAGTGCCCCCAGAGGAAGGCTTTGGGTACAAGGGAACTACCCAGGGGAGCCTTTACGCAGCCCCACATGCAACTGGACCCTCCTTGTTCACTGTTTACGAGCAACCCTAAATATACCCCCAGTCACCATGGCAGAAGACTGAAAACTCGGGCTCCAGAAAATGCGTTTCAAGTCCCATTCACCCATCCAGAAGTGCCCCCAAAGGAAGGCTTTGGGTACAAGTGAACTCCCCAGGGGAGCCTTTATGCAGCCCCACATGCAACTGGACCCTCCGGGTTCACTCTTTCACCGCAAGCCTAAATATAGCCCTCGGCGCAATGGGAGAAGAGTGAAAATGCGGGCCTCAGAAAACGCATTGCGATTCCCCTTGGACCATCCAAAAGTGCCCCCAAAGGAAGGCTTTGGGTACAAGTGAACTCCCCAGGGGAGCCTTTACGCATCCCCACATGCAACTGGACCCTCCGTATTCGCTCTTTCACAACAACCCTAAATATAACCCTGGCCCGCCTGGCAGTCGACTGAAAACTCGGGCCCCAGAAAATGCATTAAAACCATAATTCGCCCATCCAAAAGTGCCCCCAGAGGAAGGCTTTGGGTACAAGTGAACTCCCCAGGGGAGCCTTTATGCAGCCCCACATGCAACTGGACCCTCCTTGTTCACTGTTTACGAGCAACCCTAAATATACCCCTAGCCACCATGGCAGAAGACTGAAAACTCGGGCTCCAGAAAATGCGTTTCAAGCCCCATTCACCCATCCAGAAGTGCCCCCAAAGGAAGGCTTTGGGTACAAGTGAACTCCCCAGGGGAGCCTTTATGCAGCCCCACATGCAACTGGACCCTCCGGGTTCACTCTTTCACCGCAAACCTATATATAGCCCTCGGCGCAATGTGAGAAAACTGAAAAAGCGGGCCTCAGAAAACGCATTGCGATTCCCCTTGGACCATCCCAAAGTGCTCCCAAAGGAAGGCTTTGGGTACAACTGGACTCCCCAGGGGAGCCTTAACGCAGCCCCACATGCAACTGGACCCTCCGGGTTCACTCTTTCACAGCAACCCTAAATATAGCCCTGGCCCGCCTGGCAGTCGACTGAAAACTCGGGCTCCAGAAAATGCGTTAAAAGCCTAATTCGCCCATCCAAAAGTGCCCCCAGAGGAAGGCTTTGGGTACAAGTGAACTCCCCAGGGGAGCCTTAACGCAGCCCCAAATGCAACTGGACCCTCCGTATTCGCTCTTTCACAGCAACCCTAAATATAGCCCTGGCCCGCCTGGCAGTCGACTAAAAACTCGGGCTCCAGAAAATGCATTAAAAGCCTAAGTCGCCCATCCAAAAGTGCCCCCAAAGGAAGGCTTTGGGTACAACTGAACTCCCCAGGGGAGCCTTTACGAAGCCCCACATGCAACTGGACCCTCCGAGTTCACTGTTAACGAGCAACCCCAAATATACCCCTAGCCACCATGGCAGAAGACTGAAAACTCGGGCTCCAGAAAATGCGTTAAAAGCCTAATTCGCCCATCCAAAAGTGCCCCCAGAGGAAGGATTTGGGTACAAGTGAACTCCCCAGGGGAGCCTTAACGCAGCCCCAAATGCAACTGGACCCTCCGTATTCGCTCTTTCACAGCAACCCTAAATATAGCCCTGGCCCGCCTGGCAGTCGACTGAAAACTCGGGCCCCAGAAAATGCATTAAAAGCCTAATTCGCCCATCCAAAAGTGCCCCCAAAGGAAGGCTTTGGGTACAACTGAACTCCCCAGGGGAGCCTTTACGAAGCCCCACATGCAACTGGACCCTCCGAGTTCACTGTTAACGAGCAACCCCAAATATACCCCTAGCCACCATGGCAGAAGACTGAAAACTCGGGCTCCAGAAAATGCGTTTCAAGCCCCATTCACCCATCCAGATGTGCCCCCAAAGGAAGGCTTTGGGTACAACTGAACTCCCCAGGGGAGCCTTTATGCAGCCCCACATGCAACTGGACCCTCCGGGTTCACTCTTTCACCGCAAGCCTAATTATAGCCCTAGCACGCCTGGCAGTCGACTGAAAACTCGGGCTCCAGAAAATGTGTTACGAGCCCCATTCGCCCATCCAAAAGTGCCCCCAAAGGAAGGCTTTGGGTACATCTGAACTCCCCAGGGGAGCCTTTACGCAGCCCCACATGCAACTGGACCCTCCGTGTTCCCTCTTTACAGCGACCCTAAATATATATCCCTAGCCAGCATGGCAGAAGACTGAAAACTCGGGCCACAGAAAATGCGTTTCAAGCCCCTTTCGCCCAACCAGAAGTGCCCCCAAAGGAAGGCTTTGGGTACAACAA
>NW_027076074.1:0-31872 GCF_963932015.1 Anas acuta | reverse complement strand
TGGGAACAGACCCCAAAACACCAGGGAGGGACCCCAAGACAACGGGGACGAGACCCCAGCAGGGCAGGGCCAGACCCGCACACCCCGGATGGATTTTGGGGTCTGCGGTGTCCCCCCCCCCGGTCCCTCTCCCCGTCCTCCTGTCCCCCACGTGTCCCCTCGCCCCCCCTGTGCCCCCCCTGTGCCCCCCCCGGTGCCCCCCCCGCCATGTGGCTCCCATTGCCCTGCGGTGCACCGCATCAAAGCAGCCGCGGGGGGGGCACCGGGGCCTGAGCCGCCCACCCCCCCGCTGCCAGAGGACCCCCCCCAGGTTGCCCAGGGACCCCCCCAGGTCCTGCAGCCCCCTCCCCCTGTAACCCGCTGGGGGGCTCTGGGTCCCCCCCTGGCTGTCAAGGACCCCCTCTCATGCTAACCTTGTGCCCCCCCCAAGACCCCTAGACCCTTTTAACCCCCCCAGTATGCCAAGGGACCCCCCCCGGATGCCAAGGGACCCCCCCTAGGGTCCTAGCCCCCCCCCAAGATGCCAGGGACCCCCCAGAATGCCAGGCCCCCCCCCAGGATGCCAAGAGACCCCCCCCCCCCAAGATGCCAAGGGACCCCCCCAGGGCCCTGCACCCCCCCCCCGAATGCCAAGAGACCCCCCCCCAATATGCCAGGAACCCCCCCAGCATGCCAGGGACCCCCCAAGGATGCCAAAAGCCCCCCCCCAGGATGCCAGGGACCCCCCCCAGGATTCAAACCCCCCCCCCCCCAATATGCCAAGGACCCCCCCAGAATGCCAAGGACCCCCCCCCCCCAAGATGCCAGGGTCCCCCCCCAGGATACCAACCCCCCCCCAGCCCCCTGTGTCCCCCCAGCATCCCCACCCCCCCCCCCCTTTAATTTCTGCCACCTTGAGACCCACAACCCCCGGGGTCCTCCCACGGGGACCCCCCCCAAGTTGCTTGGGACCCCCCCCCCCGTGCCCTACACCCCCCCCCCTCCCTGTGTCCCCCCCCCCGGCCATGCCCTGTCCCCGTCCCCGCGGCCTGGCTCCCTCCGCTCTGCATTTCTGCGGTTCCCAACCCAAAATTGCCGGGAGCCGCCCGGCGGCGCCCTGAGGCCTGCGGGGGGGGGGGCACGGGGGGGGGCCACGGGGACAATCCCGGGGGGTGGCCCCGGGGGGGGCCCCACGGGGACAATCCTGGGGTGGCCCCATAGGGAGGACCCCATGGGTGGCCCCAAAAGGGGGATGGGACCTCAGGTTGCCCCCCCCCCCCCAGAGACACCCCAGGGCCCCCCCCTTGTCTGCCAAACTGGTCCCAGTGCTCCCAGTTTCCCGCCCGGTGTCTCTGTACTGGGATGGGTGCCCGGCCCGGCTGAGGTATTGCCTGTGGAGAATGGGGTCACTGGTGCTAATGGGGGGGGAATGGGGACAGGAAAAGGGAAGGGAAAAAGGAGAAAAGGGGAAAAGGAGAAAAGGGGAAAAGGGGAAAAAGGGGAAAAAGGGAAAGGGGAAAAAGGGAAAGGATATATACAATAAAAATAAGAAGAAAAGGAAATAAAAAGAGAAAAGAGAAGGGGAAGGGGAAGGGGAAGGGGAAGGGGAAGGGGAAGGGAAGGGAAGGGAAGAGGGAAAAAGGAAAAGGAAAGGGAAAATGAAAATGAAAAGGGAAAAGGAAAAGGGGAAAAAAAGGGATGGGGAAGGGGGAAGGGGAAGGGGAAGGGAAGGGGAAGGGGAAGGGGAAGGGGAAGGGGAAGGGGAAGGGGAAGGGGAAGGGAAGGGGAAGGGAAGGGGAAGGGGAAGGGGAAGGGGAAGGGGAAGGGGAAGGGGAAGGGGAAGGGGAAGGGGAAGGGGAAGGGGAAGGGGGAAGAAGAAAGGAGAAAGGGGGATGGGGAAAGGGCCAGGGATGGGGATGGGACAGGGAATGGGACAGGGAAGGGGCAGAGCTGGGAACATCAACAGGGACAAGGACAGGACGGGGGGGGGGGAGGTGGCTTTGGGGACAGGGACAGGGCAGGGAGGGGGACAGGGATGAGGACAAGGGGCAGGGATGGGGACGGGGATGGGGACAGGGAAGGGATGGGGACAGGGATGGGGACAGGGGACAGGGACGGGGACAGAGATGGGGACAGGGAATAGGGACAGGGCTGGGGACAGGGCCAGCGGCAGCCGCCAGGCGGCAGCAGAGACCCGCGGCCGGGGGGGGCTGGGGGGGGGCTGGGGGGGTCGAGCACCAAATGCGGCCACCGGGGGGCGCCGCGAGGGGGGAGTGGGGGGGGAGAGGGAAGGGGGGGTGGGAGGTAATGGGGGGAATGGGGTGGGGGTAATGGGGGTGTAATGGGGGAATGGGGGGGAAAATGGGGAGTAATGGGGATAATGGGGGGTAATGGGATAATAATAGGGGGTAATGGGGTGGGGGTAATGGGGGTAATGGGGTTAATGGGGGGGTAATGGGGGTAACGGGGTAATAATGGGGAGGGGGTAATGGGATGGGGGTCATGGGGGGGAAATGGGGGGGTAATGGAGTAATAATGGGATGGGGGAATGGGGGCAATGGGAGGTAATGGGGTAATAATGGGGTGGGGGTAACGGGGGGGTAATGGGGTTAATGGAGGGGGAATGGGGGGAATGGGGTAATAATGGGGAGGGGGTAATGGGATGAGGGTCATGGGGGGGAAATGGGGGGTAATGCGGGGTAATAGGGTAATAATGGGGGGTAATGGGGGGGTAATGGGGGAGTAATGGGGTGGGGGTAATAGGGTGGGAGTAGTGGGGTGATCATGGGGGGGTAATGGGGTGGGGATAATGGATGATCATGGGGTGGGGGTTATGGGGTGGGGGGTAATGGGGTGATCATGGGGAGAGGACAATAGGTGGGGTGCTAATAGGGTGGGGGGCATTAGTGAGCGGGGTAATGGGGAGCGGTGTAATAGGGTGGGGGTAATGGGGTGGGGGTAATGGGGTGGGGGGTAAGTGGGGGCAATGGGGCAGGGCCAATAGGGGTGAGGGGTTAATGGGGTGTTAATGGCGATGAGGAGGGGGGAATGGGGTGTGAACAGGGAGGGGGCAGTGGGGTGGTGGTAATGGGGGGGGTGACGGGGTGCTAATGGGGGGGGGGACTGGGGGGGCAGCTCCTGACGGCGAGGTTACTGCCCCAATAATGGGGGTGACGAGGAATGGGGGGGCTGCGGGGGCTCCCTGCCCTGTCCCCCAGGATGGCAGGATGGGGATTTGCCCCCCCTTTTAGGGGCAGGAATGAATATTTGCCCCCCCCTTTAAGGGGCAGGACAGGGATTTGCCCTCCCTTTTAGGGGCAGGACGCGAATTTGCCCCTCCTTAAGGGGCAGGACAGGGATTTACCCCCCTCCCCAGGGGCCAGGACAAGTTTTCCCCCCACCTTATGGGGCAGAACAGGGATTTCTGCCCCTTTACGGGGCAAGACAGGGATTTGCCCCCCCCTTTTAGGGCCAGGACGGGGTTTTACCCCCCTTTGTGGGGCCAGCCGGGCGGCAGGCGTGCCCGGAGCAGCCCTTTGTCCCCAACCTTTGTCCCCTTTGGGGACAGTGCCAGGCCCCCACCCGCGCCCTGCGGGGTGCAGATAAGGCCCCAAAACCCTTCATCGGGGCCAGGCGGCGTCACCGACCCCGCGGACAACGCTCGGGGCGGTTTGGGGACAAACCCCGGCATTTGTCCCCTCCCTGGGACACCCAAAAGGGGGGGGGGAAACTGAGGCTCGGCGTCCCCCAGTGCCACCAGTGAGGGGTGGGGGGGACCCGGCCCCATATACAGCCGGGATATGGGACCGGGGGGAATGGAAGAAATGGGGTTGAGCCCCCTCTGTGTCCCCCCCCCAAATCTGCTGTGACTTCAAGGCCACGCTGGGGACAGAGGGGACAGAGGGGACAGAGGGGACGGAGGGGGCAGCCAGCCCAGGTCTTGCGAAATCCTTTTATTTTGTTATTTTTTCCTTTTAAACTCTGGGTTTGTAGGGGAAAAATTCGGCTTTGCCCCCACCAGAGGGGAAACTGAGGCAGGGCCGAGCTCGTGGTGCCACCAAGTCCCTGTCACCCCCCCCCCCCCCCCCAAATCGTTTTTGGGGCAAAAACCCGCAGGTTTGTTAACGGGAACGGCTCCGTGCCAGGATCGGGGCCGGAGGATGATCCCAAAAAACCCTTTTGGGCCTTTTTGTTTTGTTTTGCCTCCCGGGGGGGGTTCTCCGGTCCTCGAGCCCCCCCCCTCCGGGCCGTGTTATTTTAATTCCTGGTGTGGAAAGCAAAAATAAAACAGTTCCGCTTGGAAGCGGGGCTGAGCTCACGGGGAGCGGCGGCAGAACTTTCCAGCTGCTGGACGAGGCAAAAAAAAATTAAAAAAATATATTTTTTTTTAAAAAAAGCACCAAAAAAAGGAGGTCAGCGGGAAGGCAGCGCGCCAGGGGACAGCGAGGGGCTCGCCCCGCATGGCAGCGAGGTGACTTTGGGGCCTCCGAAATCGACTCTGGGGCCTCCAAAATCGGATTTGGGGTCTCCAAAATTGAATTTGGGGTCTCTGAAAATGGTTTTGGGGCCTCCAAAATCGATTTTGGGGCCTCCGAAATCCCAAAGGCAGCAGCGGGGAAGGGGGCCCCGCGCCACGGCCAGCGCCGGGCCGGCGTCACCGCCGCGGTCCCCGCCGCACATCAAAGGGCCAGCGCTGCTTTTGGGGTGGAATCCTGCCTTTTCCTGGCCGCTCCGAGGCGCTTTGATGCCGGGTCCAGGCCCTGGGAAGCAAAAAAAGCAAAAAAAAAAAAAAAAAAAGGAAATAAAACGTCAGCGCTCGGGCCCCCCCCGGCGCTGTCACCTTCCCTGCCCTTCTCCCGCCCGCCGGGGTGGCTGCGCGGCCATGTCCCGGCGGGGGCCGCGGTGCTCGGTGCTGATCAAAAACCTCGTTTTTTTAATAAACAATTTTTATTTTTATTGTTATTTTTATTTTTTATTTTGTTTTCTGCGCAAGTCCCCAGGTTCCCCCACCACACGCTCCCCCGATGCCTTTTGGCCCAGGCCAGGGTTTCTCGTGCCAGAGGAGGGGACGCCGAGTTGTCGGGGTGCCGGCAAGTCCCGGTCACGGCAGCCCTGGGCATGGTCACATATCGCGGCACGACTGAAGGACTCGCTGTCGTGACAGGGCTCTGGGCTTGTGTCATGATAGGGCTCTGGGGGTGTTTGTATCATGACAGGGCTCTGGGGTTGTGTCGTGACAGGGCTTTGGGGGTGTTTGTGTCATGACAGGGCTCCAGGGGTGTTAACATCATGACAGGGTTCTGGAGTTGTGTCGTGACAGGGCTCTAGGGGTGTTTGTGCCGTGACACAGCTCTGGGGGTGTTTGTGTCATGACAAGGCTCTGGGGGAGTTAACATCATGACAGGGCATTGGGGTTGTGTCATGACAGGGCTCTGGGGTCATGTCGTGATAGGGCTCTGGGGGTGTTAAGTGTGACAGGGTTCTGGGGGTGTTTGTGTCGTGACAGGGCTCTGGGGGTGTTTGTGTCACGACAGGGTTCTGGGGGTGTTTGTATTGTGACAGGACTCTGGGGTGGTGTCATAATAGGGCTCTGGGGGTGTTTGTATCATGACAGGGCCCTGGGGTCGTGTCATGACAGGGCTCTAAGGGTGTTTATGTCATGACATGGCTCTGGGGGGGTCTGTGTTGTGACACAGCTCGGGCCATGTTTGTATTGTGACAGCTCTGGGGGTGTTTGTCACGACAGGGCTCTGGGGGTGTGAACATCGTGACAGGGCTCTGCGGCTGTGTCGTGACAGGGCTGCGGGGCTGTTAACGTTGCGACACGGCCCCAAACAAACGAGGCGCGGTGCGGGATGGCGGCTGTCACCACAGCTCTGAGGTGGCTTTGCAGCGCGGTGACAAGAGGAAGGAGCTCCGGACGGGCCTACAGCACTGTCGCGACACGGCCCGCGATATTAAGGCGGCGGAGACCGCGGCGGGACCCCCTCGGGGCGCTACCGGGACCCGGGGGCCGCCGGCCGAAGGCACAGCGGCGGCCGCGGCCGGGGCGGAGCCAGCCCTAAAATGGCGGCTGTTCCTCCACCTTCCCTGCGCCGTCCCTCCAAGGGCGCAGCCAGGCCGCGCGCCCCGCCTCCCGACAGCACCCATTGGCCAGTTTGAGACCGTCCGCCTCTCCCATTGGCGCGCAGCCCAACGGCGGCCACCGCCTCCGAGCGCCGGTTGGCCGCGACTCCCGTCACTTTGCGAGCCCGCCTTCCTGGGCGGACGGAAACGAGGAGCCCATTGGCCGCGAGGCCCGCCCGTCACGCCCCCACCCCGCCTCCCTCACATCCCCCTTTTCCTATTGGCTGCCCCGCGCGCCCATCACACCGCCTCCCCCGCCGCCTCGGCCGCTCCCATACGGGGTCTCCCCGCGAGCCCGCGCGGCCTCCCATTGGCCAATCCCCCTCCCCTCTCCCCCCATTGGCCCCCTCCCTCCTCCCCCCCCCCGGGGCGTGGCGGCGGGGGCGGCGCGCGCGGCCTCCCTCCCCCCTCCCCCCCCGTTCCCCCTCCTCCCCCCCCCTTCCCCCACCCCGCCCTCCTCTCCCATTGGCCGGCGCCGCCGTCGCTCAACCACCCGCGGCGCCTCCCCATTGGCCGGGAGGGGCGGAGGGGGCGGGCGGCGGGGCCGGGGCCGCGGCGCGCGGCTCCCTCCCTCAGCAGCCCCTCGGCGGTCACCGGCGGGGTTAGGCCGCGGCCTGAGCGCGCCGGGCGCGCACCGCCCCCCCCCCCCCCCACCAGCTCCCCGCCCCCCCCCCCCCACCATGAGCGGTAAGGACGGGACCCGGGAGAGCAGAGGAGGGGGGTGTGGGGGTGGGGGGGGTGCCGGGAGGGGGGCTCCGAGCTTCGCTTCCCCCGCCCAGCCCCGCTCGGAGGGGCCAAGAGGCGGCCCCGCCCCGCGGCCGGGCCCTCCGTTGAGGCCGGGCCCCCGTTGAGGCCGGGCCTCGGCTCAGCTCGGAGGCCTCCGGGAGGGCGTGGGGGGGGGGGGGGGGACACGCACGGGGACACCCCCTTTCGGGGGGGGGGGGAGGGACCTGGGTGGGGAGGGGAGGGGAGGAGGAAAAGGGGGGGGAAAAGGGGGTGGGGGGGGGAAAAAAGGGGGTTGGGGGGGCAAGGGGGGGAGAATTGGGGGAAGGGGGGAATGGGGAGGGGGTGCAAGGGGGGTTGGGGGGGTAAAAGGGCGTTTGGGGGGGTAATAGGGTCGAGGGGGTAATGGGGTTTTGGGGGGGTAAAAGGGGGTCGGGGGGGTAAAAAGGGGGGTAGGGGGGGTAATAGGATCGGGGGGGTAAAAGGGGGGTTTGGGGGGAGTAATAGGGTTGGGGGGTAAAAGGGGGTTTGGGGGGGCTATGGGGGTAGTGGGGGGGGCAGGAATGGGGGTCCCAGGGTTTCGGGGGGAAATAGGGAGGGGGTAAGGGGGGTTAGGGGAAGGGGGGGGCAACGGGGAGGGGATAAGGGGTTAGGGGGCTCAGAGGGGGTCCGGGGGGCAGAAGGGGTCGGGGGGGGGTAATGGAGGCAGCGGGGGGGGGGCAGCAATAGGAGAACCGGGGGTTGGGGGGAGGCAGTGGGGAGGGGGCAGCGGGGTCCGGGGGGGGCAGAAGGGATCGGGAGGGGGGGCAGTGGGGGCAACGAAGGGGGGGTAGAAAGGAGGATCCCGGGGTCCGGGGGGGTAACAGGGAGGGGGCGCTGGGGTTCGGGAAATAGGGGGGGCACCGGGGTTTGGGGGGGTGGGCAGGGGGGTTCCGGGGGGGCAGGGGGGTTCCTGGAAGGGGGGGGGGGAACAGCGGTGGTTTGGGTTTTTGATGCGAGGGGGGGGGGCCGAGGAAGAGGACACCGGGGTTTGGGGCGTGGGCGCTGGGGTTTGGGGGGGGCACAGACAGCGGGGAGGGGGCGATTGCGTGGGGGGGGGGGATTTTTAACTGGGGGGGGGGCGAAATCTCCTCGGGAAGGGGCGAGGCACGGGGGGGGGGGGGCGTTGTGTAGGAGGGCGCAGGCAGCGAGGGTTTTGTTGCGGGGGGGGGGGGGGGATTACGAAGCCTTACGGCGGAGGGGGGGGGTGCGGGGGGGGGGGGGCATCCTGGCCGAGGAGGCTCCCGGAGGATCCCCGGGGGCTGGAGCTGCCCGGGGGAATCCCGGGGGTGGATCCCGGGGGGGTGGGGGGCGGGGGGCGGGCTCCCGGTCAACGGGGAAGGGAAAGGGGAGGCCCGGGGCGGCCCGGGGGGGGGGGGCAGGGAGTGCCCCGAGCCGGGGGGGGGGAGGAGCCGGAGCCTGGAGCTGGGCTGGGGCCACCGCCTCTTCCTCCTCCTCCTCCTCCTCCTCCTCCTGCCCCGCTCTTGGCAGCACCCACGCCCCCTCCCCTTCCCCTACACCCCCCATTTTTTTTTCCCCGTGCCCCCCCCCCGCAAATCCCCGCTGCCCAGCCATGTTTCTGACTCCCCTTTTCGCCCCCCCCCGGCACAGACCAGGAGAGCCCCGATGAGATGGCAGCGGTGAAGCCCGAGAAGGGCGAAGGCGACGGCAGCAGCGACGGCAGCACGGCCGGCGCCGAGGGCCAGGTGAGCTCCAGACCCCCAAAACCCCCCCCAAATCCCCCCCCCAATGCTCCCAGTGCACGCCACGGCCCCGCCAGCGGGGCGGTTCCCCGGGGGGGGGGGCGGAGGAGCCGTCTCTTGGCTCCCTCCCTCTCCTCCCGCGGGGTTTTGCTCTGTGGGTTCAGGCTGTCCCTGCCTGACAGCCCGCTGCTGCCTGGCAGTTGTATTTTTCCGCCTGTGGGTGGGTTTTCTCAGGAAGGAGTGTTTATCTTTTCCAAGCACGCTCCTCCCTCCCTTCTCTTTTTTTTTTTTTTTTTTTCCCCATTTATTTATTTATTTATTTTATATTTTTTTTTTAATTTTCGGCCTGCCCACGGCGCCGCCTCCTTCCCCCTTAACTCCTCCTCCTTCCTCCTCTCTCCTCCTCTCTTCTCCTCCTTCCTCTCTCCTCTCTCCTCCTCCTCCTCCTCTCCCTCCCAGGAGTCGCAGCCCTCCCCGCTGGCCCTGCTGGCCGCCACCTGCAGCAGGATCGAGTCCCCCAACGAAAACTCCAACAGCTCCCAGGGCCAGCAGGGGGGGAGCAGCGAGCTGGACCTGACGGCCGCCGCCGCCCAGATCGCCCAGTCGGCTAACGGCTGGCAGATCATTTCGGCCGGCTCCAGCACCCCCACCTCCAAGGAACAAGGCAGCAACGGCAGCAACGGGAGCGGGGACGCCTCCAAAAGCCGGCCGGTGAGCGCGGGGCCCTACGTGGTGACGGCCGCCTCCAACCTGCAGAACCAGCAGGTGCTGACGGGGCTGCCGGGCGTCATCCCCAACATCCAGTACCAGGTCATCCCCCAATTCCAGACCATCGACGGGCAGCAGCTGCAGTTCGCCACCACCCCGACGCAGGTGAACGTGCAGCAAGATGCCTCCGGGCAGCTCCAAATCATCCCCGGCACCAACCAGCAGATCATCACGAGCCGAGCGGGCACGGGCAACCTGATCGCCATGCCCAACCTGCTGCAGCAAGCCGTCCCCATCCAGGGCGTGGGGCTGACCAACAACACCCTCTCGGGCAAACCCAATACGTGGCCAACGTCCCCGTGGCCCTCAACGGCAACATCACCCTGCTGCCCGTCAACAGCGTGGCCGCCAGCCTGGCCCCCACCTCGCAGACCGTCACCCTGAGCGGTTCGGGCTCTCCGGACAGCAGCTCGCAGCCGGCCACCTCGGGCACCGCCAGCAGCTCGGCCAACGGGGCCACGTCCCACGCCAGCTCCGGCTCTTTTTTCACCACGGCCAACAGTTATTCGGCCACCACCACCACCAGCAACGTGGGCATCATGAATTTTTCCACCGGTTCCACCGTCCAAGCGCAGCAGCAGCAGCAGCAGCAACAACAGCAGCAGCCTCAGCGGGCCAGCAGCGTGCCCAGCTCGGACTCCCTGCAGAGCCCGGTTTCGGGGGTGGCGTTGCAGCCGGGGCAGCAGAAGGAAGGCGAGCAGAGCCAGCAGCAACAGCAGCAGCAACAACAACAACAGATCCTGATCCAACCGCAGCTGGTCCAAGGGGGGCAGACGATCCAAACCCTGCAGACCGCCCCGCTCTCCGGCCAGCCCTTCGCCACCCAGGCCATCTCGCAGGACGCCCTGCAGAACCTGCAGCTCCAAGCCGTCCCCAATTCGGGGCCCATCATCATCCGCACCCCCACGGTGGGGCCCAACGGGCAGGTGAGCTGGCAAACCATCCAGCTCCAAAACCTGCAGGTGCAGAACCCCCAGGCGCAGACAATCACCTTGGCCCCCATGCAGGGAGTTTCTCTGGGCCAGACGGGCAGCACCAGCACCACCCTCACCCCCATCGCCTCCCTCCCCAGCGGCACCGTCACGGTCAACGCCGCCCAGCTCTCCTCCGTGCCCGGCCTCCAGACTATTAACCTCAGTGCCTTGGGAGCCTCCGGGATCCAGGTTCACCAGCTGCCGGGGTTGCCCCTGGCCATCGCCAACGCCGCCGGTAAGTGCCGCCGGAGCCCCCGGGAGGGGGGATAAAACGGGAGGAGAAACCTCACGGGGTCACCAAGCTGGAGCTGGGCAAGTGGCTCAGGGCCCGTGGTGGCCCCTCGGAGGGGAGCAGCGAGGCTGTGCTGGTGGCTTGGTGCTGAAAGTGATGGTTTGGGGTAGAATTTGGGTTTTTTTTGGGGCTGAGCAGGTGCAAAGAGAGCCCAGGAGGTGGCTGCGTGTGGGGAAGGAGAGGAAAGGGGAGGAACTTTTTGAGGGGAGGAGCGGTGGGGGCTGGTGCAAAGCCCTGACACCCCCCCAGGGGTGTGGAAAACACCCCGGGGAGGGCAGGGGGTGTGGGACTGGGCCCCACGGAGACCCCAGCCCTGTAGGACACGGGGAGAGGCAGCGAGTTCAGCCCCCACTGCCCTCCCCCAAGAAAAAAAAACCACAGCCAGGCCCTGGGGAGTTCCCTCGAGCTGCAGCTTTATATTTAGCCCCCAGCTGGGCGCCGGGGCAGGACGGCGCCTTCCCCTGCCCCCCCTGCTCCCCCCACTCCCCCAAAGGCTCTCCCCCCACCCCAGCCCCCGCAGCTGCCACCTGGGAGCACCAAAACGGGGCCGAAACCGCTCCCGAAACAGCTCCGCTCGCTCCTCCGCCGGGCAGGTTTCATTTTTAAGCTCCTTTTCCTGCTTTTTGTTTTATTTTCCACCCCCCCACACCCCGTTCTGGCTGCTCCTGGCCGACAGCACCAGAGCCTGGCTCTCTGCGGCGTTATTCCACGAGCTGGGGGTGAGCCCCACGTCCCCGAGCCTCACCACAGCACCTCGAGCTCTGTCCTTTTTTTTGGGGGGGGCTCGTTTTTTTGCCCCCCACCCATTTTTCCGGGGTCCCGAGGGCGCCGTGCGGGCTCTGAGCACCTCCTGCCTGCTGTGGTTGTGGCTGAGCCTGGCTCTGCCCCCGGGGGTGGAGCAGGGAGGATCGAGACCACCCACCCCAGCTCCCCGCCGCCTCCTCTTCCTCCTCCTCCTCCTCCTCTTCCTCTTTTATTTTTTTGCTCGTTTGGGGTTTTCCGTGCTCCCGGCGGGCTGCAGACCTTCTGGGTCTCTTTTGGTGACCCCTTAAACTGATCCCTGGTGGCATTTTAAGGCAGCAGCTTCCTTCAACCCCTCGCCTGCTGGTCAAATGTCCCCAAATTTTCCATGCTCGGACGGGGTTTTTAGGAGCAACCTTTGTCTTGTGGGGGCGAGGCAGCTCCCGGTGTTGTGCGTGGAATTAGCCCGGTTCTGGTAATTAGCCCGGTGCCGGTAATTAGCCCGTGGCGTCCTGCTCGAGCCGCCGCCTCCTCCTCGGCGCTCGCTGGGCTGTGAACTGGGAGGTGCTGGGAGTTAACTGGGAGCTTGGCGGCCCTACTGGGACGGCATCCGGCCCGACAGGCCCCGCAGCCGGCTCGGCACGCCGGGGAGGGGACGGCCCCGCTGGCCTCGTCCCAAAATCCCGCGTGGTGCCACCGTGGTGCCGCCGTTCCCCGAGCCCAGCGGGTACGGGGACGGCATTGGGGTGAAAAAAGGAGGTTTGGGGTGGAAAAAGGAGGTTTTGGGTGCTGGGGGAGCGCCGGGTGCTGCGATACTTGGGTGTCTGCCCCCTGTAGGGTCACCGATTGTCACCCCGGTGCCGGGAAGGGGACGCTGTGTGTCCTGCCTGGCTCTGTGGGGTGGGGGAGCCTCGGAGAAGCTCGCGGTGCCGCGGTTTCTCTTCCCCTTTCGAGCTGGTTGTAGGGGAGGAGGAGCAGAGGGAGTTCTCGGTGTCCTCGAGCCGGGTGGCTCGGCCCCAAATCCTGGTCCCTGCCCTTCTCCAGCCCCCGGCATTGCCCCCACAGCTCCGGGGCCCTCCCTGGCCCCACCATGTGCTGGGCAAGCAGCCCTCATCCGAGGCCCCGGCCTCGTGTCCAGCAGCTGAGCCCTCGGGGGGGGCTTCTCCAGCCCGGGGAGGGTCCCTCGGCCACGTGGCTCCTTTGGGGACGTGGAGAGCAAGGTTTTGGGGTCACTCTGTGCCAGCCACGCTGCCGTGGCACCACGTTATCCCACTGCCGACCCTGGTCTGGTGGGTGAAGACCCAAGCAGGCGGCTGTCCCCACACCTCGCACGGATCCTGCTTGTCCCCGGGGCACTGGGGGACATCCCAGGACACCAAGGGACAATCCAGGACACCAAAGGACTGGCCCCACTGCGGTGAGCTCCCCACCAAACCCCAAATCTCGCCCACCCCGGGGCCTTTTGGCAGGAGCAGCCCCGTTCCCAGGCTCTGGCCGGCGCTTGGATGGGGGCTCGTGGCTGAATCCCGGCATTAAACCCCACAAGAAGAGGAAAAAACCCCACAAGGACGCTTTGGGAAAGGAAACAGCCCGGATGAAGGATGTAACCCCACAAAACCGGGCTGCCAAACACAGCCCCGCTCCCAGGCCGTGCTCCCGGGGCTGTTGGCAGGCAGCGGGGCTGCCACAGAGACCCCATTGTCCCCCGATTGTCCCCGTGTGCAGCTTTGTGGCAGGGCCTGGCTGAGCTGAGCCATCCCCAGGGCATGGGGGAGAATCAGGACCCATCCCGAGCCAGCAAGCCCAGGCAGGATCTGTCCTCGGGGCGCTGGGATTGTTGTTTTTTTTTTTCGCTCTCCCCCCCCCCCTCCCCCCGGTGACGTCAACATCAGAAAATAATTCAGTTGTGAAATTTCCTCCTCCAAACCCAAACCCGAAGCTCCCTCCTGGCTTCCTGGGCTCTGTCCTCGCCCCCATAGCGAGCGGGGCCGGAGGGGGGGGGCACACGGGACCTGTCGGGGGGGGGGTCCTCAGCCCTGTCGCGATATCCCACGGGGCTGCGACCCTTCTGGGGGGCTCCTGCCCCCTATAAAGCCACTGTCGGCACAGCGAGGGGCTCGGGGGTGGCTGTGTGGGGCGGCCCTGCTCTTCCTCTTCCTCCTCCTCCTCCCCGCGGTGGTGGGATTGGGAGCATACTGGGGCGGTGCTGGTTGGACTGGTTGGGTGCTGCGCACTGGGCACCCTGCCAGGGAGCTTCCCCGCCCAGCTTGGGGCTGGCTCACGGCACTGCCCTCGTCCTCCCCTTCCTCTTATTCTCATCCTCCTCTTCCTCTTATCCTCATCCTCCCCTTCCTCTTACCCTCGTCCTCCCCTTCCTTTTATCCTCGTCCTCCCCTTTTTTGCCCTCTCCTCCCCTTTTTCGCCCTCTCCTCCCCTTTTCCCCTCGCAGCCGCTCCGAGGACCCCAAATTTCATCTCCCCGTGCCAGGAGGGTCTCAGGGAGCGGCTTTCACTTCGTCCTGGCTGCTTTACAGCCCCCCAGCTCCCCGGTCTGTTTTTTGGGGCCTCTCCTTGTCCCCCTGGCACGGGCACAAATCCCCCGTTGTGGCTCGGAGGCTGGGACGAGAGGAGGAACCCGGAGGCTCAGGAGCGGGGATTTCCCCTCTCTGCAGCCTCTTTGGGTGTGCCCCGTTCCCCCTCACGCACCATTGAGGACGTTTTTCCTTCCCTTTACCCCCCCCGCTCTGTTTTGGTGCCATTTGGTGCAGGATTCGCTGTGCCACGGGGTGAGGCGCTCCGGCAGGGCCACCCCTTGGGCACCGGGGTCCCGGCTTTGGCAGGATCAGAGGCAAAACCCCAATTTGGTGGCAGCTCCGGGGGGGGAATTGGGAGCTCGGAGGGGCTGCGTGGTTGGGTTTGCAGCGTGACAAAGGTGCTTGGTGGCTGCTGGGGGACAGGAGGTGACAGCGGGCTGAGCCAGCAGCTCCGTGCCCGGGGTGTTCCTACAAGGAAGCGTCACCGTGACGCACAGAAACCGCCTCCAATTAAAGGTGGTGCAAAACTCACCCCCTGGCTTCACAGCTCGCTAAATCCAGAGCCTGGCACGGCCACTCGGGGTCCTGCAGCCCGACCCGGGACCTCCTGGTGTCCCCAAATTTGTCCCCAAATTTGTTTGTTGTTTCCACGAGCGGCTCCCGCTGCAGCCCAGCTCCTTTCCCAAATCAGCCGGGAGATGAAAGGAGAGAAAAACTCAAAGGAGATAAAAAAAAAACGAGGGGCCTGCCTCTGAAAACGCGCTCGGTTCCGTCTCGTTGTCTTCCCTCCGTCTGGAGGATGGTGCTGGGGTGTTTTGGGGAGGTCGGGCTCTGCCCGAAAATCCTCTGAAGGAAAGGAGGAGGAACCGGGGAGGGCTGCGAGCCCCGGCCTTCAGCCTAAAGCTGCCTCTGGAAACTTCACGGTGCGCCTGGGAGATGGTTTCTGGGCTGGGGGGGGGGATTTATCCCCCCAAAAAGCTGGTTTCTGGGGCGTGGGGGGGATTTTTTCCCACCCCAGAAGCTGTTTTTTGGTGCCTGGTGGCAATTTAGCCCCCCCCAGAAGCTGTTTTCTGGTGTGTTGCAGCGATTTATCCCCCCCAGAAGCTGATTTCTCATGCATGGTGGCGATTTTACCCCCCCAGAAGCTGGTTTCTGGTGTGTGGAGGTGATTTTTGACCCCCTGGGAGCTGATTCCTGGTACATGGGGGTGATTTATCCCCCCCCAAAACCTGATTCCTGGTGCATGGGGGTGATTTCCCCCCTCCCTTTCCTCTCGGCAGGGCTGCAGCTGCCCAGGCTGCAGCATTTACACAAGACCCCATTTTCCCCCAGCTCCTCCCTCCTCCTGTCCCCCTCCCGGGGTCACTTGGGGTGGCTCCAAATCCTCCCTCCCCGTGCCCGCGGGGGCATTTCTCCCCCCCCCTTCCCCTTTGCTAAATAAAAACCACTCAACCCCAGCGGATTTTTCCCTCCGACGAGCGGCCAGAAGACAAGCAGCACCTTGTCTCGGGGACGTGGCAAGCAAAAAAAAACCACAGCAGGGCAGCCACAGGAGCAAAACGGGGGCAGCCCCTCGCAGGCAAGTCCCTCCTGGCCCAGGGTTTTGGGGTTTTCACCCTCACCCCCCCCCGGCTCCTGCTCCTCATCTATTTTCTCAGAGCTTCATTGACCCGAGCCTGGACTGGGGCCTTGGCAGCCCCCAGAAAAGCTTAGAAATCATCGATATTAGTGGAGATAATAAACGTAAATTATCCAGCTGGCCAAGTTTTCTCCTGAAGCTGCAATATTCCGGAGGTTTCGTCGCGTCCCGATCCGTGAAGAATGGAGCGCGTGCGTCCGGGATCCGTCTCCTCCTGCCTTAATTTATTTCCACCCTAATTAGATGCCAGCCATAGATTACCAGGAGGAAGGCTCCGGCTTTTTCCCCTCCAGCAGACGATAAAACGCTGCGTGGGCTTCAGCCTGATGGAAGCTGGAAGCGGATCCGAGGTTCCCGTGCTGGATTCTCCCCCTCTGTGGGGGTTTTTTTGGGGGGTGCCGTGTGTCTCCCCTTCGTTTTGGCAGCAGCTCTCCCAGGACGGTTTGTGTGCGATGGGAAATCTCCGAGCTGGTGGCTACAAAATTATCTGGAGGCTTGGAAAGGTTGAAAATAAAACCAAACCCCAGCTCTGGGCAAGCTTCTTCCCCCCCCGGATAAGTGCAGGTGCTGGTGGTGAGCATTGCAGCCGCTCGGCTGCTCTCAGCTCTGATTTTTTTGGGTGGTTTTTCTTCTTTTTGGAGCCTCTCCGGGGCACCACTGACACCTGCTGGTAAGGGAGCTCGGCCCCGAACCTCGCCGGGCTGTGAAATTCCCTTTGGGGTGCAGGAAGGGCCCCGGTGTGCCACCTCCTGCCTGTGGCACGCTGCCTGGAAAAAAAAAACAACAAAAAAAAAAGGATTTTGGACCAAATTTCGCAGCTGAAGGCACTGCAGAGAGGAGCTGGAGCCGGTCCTCGCCCCTGCCCCTTGTGGGGTGAATTTGGGTGCTGCCACGTCCCCGATGTCCCCAGCAGCCTCTCGGTGACAAACCCATCCCCGCATGGCTCCGTGCAGCCCCAGCGGGGTTTTTTTTTTGGGGAAGGACCAGCCCTGATGGCATCGGGAGAGGATTTGGGGGCAGAGGAGCAGAGCACGGCGCCGTCTGCTCCGGGGAACGAGGCCACACGTGTCCCCGCACGTGTCCTAGCTCGGCCCCGGCACCACCGATCTCCACCCCGGATGCTGCACGCAGGAAATCTGGGAGGAAAGAGGCGAATTTGGAACAAACCGAGGATGCTCCGGTTTGGCTGGCGGCGTCTTCTCGGCCCTAAATCTGCCGCCAGCCCGCTTGGCATATGTTAATTGCTGCTGAAAAGAGATTACTCAGCCCGCCGGCCCCGCGCCCGCGTGAAGACAATCAAGCAGCGGAGCTTGAAGGGAAATAAAACCCCGGCGAAATGCGCGTGGGGCTGGGGGGGGGAGCAATTAAGACGCCAGCAGAAGCCATAAAACGGTGATGAAAACTGATGGGCTTCGAAACTTCCCCCCCTTTTACCCCCCCCTATCCCCAGTACGGGTGGTTTATGGCTCCGCGGCTCCGAGGGTTTTTTTTCTAATTGGGAATTGCTCCCCGAGAGGATTTTTCAGCTTTTTCTCTGTCTTATTTGTAATCCCAGCAATTAACGGGGCGCGTGCCGGCCCCGTCTGAGCTGCTGGGAGCTGCTGAGGGCCGATTTATTCATCGCTGCATTTTGGGGGGGGATTTTGGGGGGGGGTCTCGCTTCTTCTCCGGGTGTTTGCTCCCCTCGCTTGTTGCTTTCCTCGGGTTTAACGCAGGGAGGTGTTGGGGAAGGGCGAGCCGGCTCGCCTAGCCCACAAATCGAGGGGAAAAGAGGCGATTTAGGGGAAAAACAAAAAGAGAAGGCGCATCCCGGAGCTGTCTGCGGGGAGAGGAGCGGGCGAGCGGCCCCGGCTGGGGAAGGTGAGGACGGGAGGTGATGAAATTTGGGTGCAGGAGGCAGCGATGCCCTTGGTGTTGTTCAGCCCCTCGCGTTATCGCTGCCCAGCTGGTTGGCACTGCCGGGTTTACATTTTTTTGTGTGTTTTTTTTCTTTTTTTCTGAGCGCAGGGAAGCGAAATAGCTGAAATATTTGGCAGGTGGCGGCCGTGGCCGTGCTGGGAACCCGGCTCCTGCCTCGGGCGGGCACGGGGAGGGTGCAGGGGGGGCGCTGGGATTCCCAGAGCTCAAATCCCACGGGAATTTCCAACCTCCCCCCTGCTCCTTCAAGCCTCCAAGGCGAAGGGGATGAACCTCCGGGCTCCGTGGCTGCTGCGGGGAGGGTTTGAAGGTTTTGGGGACGTGCCCGGAGCCCCCTGTAAGCTCTCTCCTTCCCCGCAGGTGACCACAGCGCCCAGCTGGGCCTCCACGGAGCCAGCGGGGACGGGCTGGGCGACGACAGCGCGGCGGTGGAGGAAGGGGAAACCAGCCCCGACCCCCAGCCCCAGCAGGGCCGCAAGGTGCGGAGGGAAGCCTGCACCTGCCCCTACTGCAAGGACAGCGAGGGAAGGTAAGGGGGGGGCACCTTTAGGGCTTTAGGGACGGGTCTCGGGGGTGCAAGGTGAATCCTGGTCACCCAGGGGTGCATGGCACGGCTGCTCCCCTTCGTTTGGGGATGGGTTTTTTGGAGAATCACAGAGTTGTAGGGTTTGGAAGAGACCTCGAGAGCTCATCGGGACCAACCCCCCCCTGCCCAAGCAGTTCCCTCCAGCAGGCTGCCCAGGGAGGCCTCCAGACGGGCCTTGAAGATCTCCAGAGAAGGAGCCCCCCCAGCCCCCCTGGGCAGCCTGTCCCAGCGCTCCGGCACCCTCTCTGTGAAGAATTTCTTTCGCCTGTTGGTGCGGAACTGCCTGGGCTCCATTTTGTGGCCGTTGCCTCTTGTCCTGTCCCCACAGACCTCTGAAAAGAGCTTGGCCAAATCCCTCTGTCCCCCACCCCTCAGGTATTTACACACATTGATGAGACCCCCCCTCAGTCTTCTCTTCCCAAGGCCGAACAGCCCCAGGTCTCTCAACCTCTCCTCCCAGGGGAGATGCTCCAGGCCCCGTCTCACCTCCGTGGCCTCCTCAGGACCCTTCCCAGACCATCCCAGTCCTTTTTTTTTTCCAGCAGTGCTGGGAACGGGGGAGCACAAACCCTGATGACCCTTCCCAGGCCATCCCAATCCTTTTTTTTCCAGCTGTGATGGGAACAGGGAGGGCGCAAACCCCGATATTTGGTCTCGTTTGGCACCGCTCTAACCCCTCGTCCTCTTCCAGGAGCTCCGGAGACCCGGGGAAAAAAAAGCAGCACATCTGCCACATCCCGGGCTGCGGCAAGGTGTACGGCAAAACCTCGCACCTGAGGGCTCACCTGCGGTGGCACACGGGCGAGCGCCCCTTCATCTGCACCTGGATCCTCTGCGGGAAGCGCTTCACCCGCTCCGACGAGCTGCAGCGGCACAAGCGCACGCACACGGGTAGGGCACCCAAAACGGGGGCTACACCCCCCCCATCCCCTCCCTAAATGGGTTTTTAGGGGGATAGAACCCTTGAACACCCCTTTATGACCCTTTTTTTGTCTCCTGGTTTGTAGGGGAGAAGAAATTCGCCTGCCCGGAGTGCCCCAAGCGCTTCATGCGCAGCGACCACCTCTCCAAGCACATCAAGACCCACCAGAACAAGAAGGGCGGCGCGGCCAACAGCGTGGCCATCAACGTGGCCAACGTCGCCGCCACCGCCGTCCCCCTGGACGCTGGGGGGGCCGCCGAAGGCAACGGGGGGGCCACCCCTTCGGCCCTCATCGCCACCAACATGGTAGCCATGGAAGCCATCTGCCCCGAGGGCATCGCCCGCCTGGCCAGCAGCGGCATCAACGTCATGCAAGTGGCCGACCTCCAATCCATCAACATCAGCGGCAACGGCTTCTGAAACGCCCCCCCCTGTCCCCCCCCCAAAAAAAAAGCCACCGGTGGCACCGCGGGGGACACGGAGGAGCCGGCGGCGGCGACGACGCGCTCAGCACGGGGTCGGGGGACACCCAAAATGTGCCCCCCCCACCCCTCTCCCCTCCTCCCCGGCATCGCAGCCCGCCGTGAGCTGGCCGAACTCTCCGGGGCCCGGTGACCACGCGCGAAGGCCAGAGCTATATATATATATTTTTTAATTTTCGGCTTGATCCTCTTATTATTATTATTTTTCCTCCCCCCCCCCGCCCTCCTTTCCCCTCCTTCCCCTCCCCGAGGTTGTCCGTCCCCCCCCCGTAGCTAGCCTTCGATGCCATCATGCCTTTGGTAAAAAAAAAAAAGCATCCGATCGTTGGAATACATTTTTAGCAAAAGAAAAGACACAAAAAAAAAACACAAAAAAAGCAAAAAAAAGAAAAAAAAAAAAAGAGGGAGAAAAGAAAAAAAAAAGGAAAGAAAAAAAAAAAGATTCTATATTATTATTATATATATAAAAATATAAAATGTCTTCGTTTTGAGAGAGGAGAGGTTTTGCTGCGACCATGGCTTGGTCCCTTTGATGCCTTATCTCGGAGCAGGTTGCCCCCCCCCCAAACCCCCCCCCGGGGACGGGGCCCAGCCCCCCCCCCCCTGTTCCTTGCTGTAACCCGGAAAAAAAAAAGAAAAAAACAACAAAAAAAAAATCACAACCAACCCCAAGTCTTTTTTTGTACGCTTTGCTTTTAGGTTCTTTGATTTCTTTGTAATTATTTGGGTGAGGTTTTGCTTTTTTTTTTTTTCTTCCCCCCCCCTCCTGCCCCTCCTTCCCTGGAAGTTGTAATTTTTGGGTTGTGCCCGAGAAACCCTTTTTCCCCCCTTTTTTTTGTTGTTTTATCCCGAATTGTAAATTTTTGTGCAGGTTCACTCGAGCTGTCAGAGAGGGGCTGGGACCCAGGAAGGGGCTGGGGGGGGGGGGGGGGACACGGGCTGGGGGGGGGCCCTCGGCGACCTGAGGAAATGCATTTTTTTGCCATCCTCAGTCCCAGGAATGCCGATAACCCCCCCAAATCCGTGCCGGGGGGGGGGGTTTCCTCCCCCCTTCCAGCTGCACTTCCTTGAGGCTTGCAGAAACGGGTGTTAGAAATGGGGATGATTGGGGAAAACCCTGTTTTTTCCCTTTTTTTTTCCCTTTTTTTGCTTTTTTTTCCTTTTTTTTTTCCCTTTTTCTTTTTTTTTTCCCTTTTTTTTTTTTTTTTCTTGCCCCCCCCCCCCCGCCTGGCTTTTCCCAGCCCCGCTCGCTCCCCTTCCGTTCTTCCTCCCCCACCCTCCTCTTCCTGCTGCCCTTCCCCTCCCTCCAGCCAGGAAGGAGCCCCCGGGGGGGGGCTCGGCTCCCTTTGCCCCCCCCCCCCAGAACCAGGTGGGGGGGGGCGCGGAGCTCGAGCACCCCCAGTCCTGAGGCAGGAGCTTTTTGGGGTGAAATCTCCTTGTTTCTGAGCAGAGTGGGGACGGAAGGCGAGGAGCAGGTGTGGGGGGGGGGGGGACACCCCTGGGAGCCCCCCCCCGGAGGTGGGAGCTGCCCCAGTTTGGCAGTGGGAATGGTTTGGGGTTACTGGGGGGGGGCAGGAAGGGGCCGCGGGCAGCCCCCGCTCCCAGGGCTGAGCTCAGGCTTCCCCCTCCCTACCCATGCATGGGGGGGGGGCATTTTTGGGGGGCTTTTTGGGGAATAATTTTGTGTCCCCCCCCCAGGACCACCAGGGGACTGCGCTCAGCATCACCCCGTGCCCCCCCGCCCCCACCCCTGGCCCCATCCTCGCTTTTTGGGGTCTGCCCCACAGCGGGGGGGGCCCTCCCAGAGCTGGGAACCCCCCCCAAAATCCATTTTGGGCCCCCCCCCGGGGCTAGGAGGGGAGACAGCCAAACTGTGAAGCTCTTACCCTGGGTTTTTCTCTTTTTTTTTCCTTTTTTTTTTTTTTTTTTTTTTTTAAATTAAAGCCCTGCAGGGAGGGAGGAGGCGAGCGAGGCCCCCCCCCAACACACACACAACCCCCCCCCCCCCTTTTTCTCCCCCCCGCCCCCCCCCCCCTCTCTCGATATTATATTTTTGCATTTGTATATTTTTATATAGGAAACTTTACGCATTTGTATTTTAATAACCGGTGAAGCACTATGAGGCCCCCCCGGGCCCCCCCCCCCCACCCCCCCCCTTGATACTGGAAGCTACAGAAAATCGATAGAAAGCAGAATTTGGTTAATTTAAGCCTTGATTTATTACCCCCCTGCCCTTGGGGGGGGGGGGGCACCACAGCCCCTGGGACCCCCCCAGCACCCCCAAAGTGCCAACCCCGTCCCGTGGCCCCCCCCCAAGATCCATCGGGGGTTTTGCCCTCGGGTTTTTTGGTGTCCCCCCCCCCCCAGGCTGTGGCAGCACCCCGGTGATGTGTCCCCCCCCCCCCCTTTTGTGTCCCCCCCCCTCGTCCCTTTTTGCTTTTTGGGGCTGATGGAGCTTAATTTTCCTATGGAAACGCGGCCGGCAGCGAGGAGATGCTGGGGGCCCCCCCCCCATTATTTTGGGGTCTTGGGGGGGGGGGAATTTTGGGGTGGGGGTGACACCCCCAGAGCCCTCGGTGCTTCCATCGCTGGGGAGGGGGCAGCTGGACCCGGTCATCCCAGTTCGTCCCAGTTTGTCCCAGTTTGTCCCATTGAGGCTCTGCGGCACCCAGTGCCCCCCCCCAGGGGCTTAGAGCCCCCCCCCAAAACAGCCCCCCCCACCCCCCAAAATGCCTCCGGTGACCACGGGGAGCAAAACGTGCCTTGATCCTGAGGGGGGGGGGTCCTTGGGGGGGGTGGGGGGGGTCCAGCTCCCACCCCACCGCTGTCCACCCGAGGTTGGGGTTTGGGGGAAAAAACGGGGGTTTTGGGGCCGCCCTGCCAGCTTTAACCACCCGGGACGAGGGGGGGGTGCAGGATCTGGGCCCGTGCCCCCCCCCCCCGCTGGCAATAACCCCCCCCCCCCCCGTGCCCGGACTGTTCCCTCTGGCCGTGGCCGTGCTTTTTCTACTCCGGTGGCCGCCGTCCCGAGCCCCCGTTTTCGAAAAGTGCTATTTTTTTGTACAAAGAGACTAGATGAAAATTGTAGTTTTTTGGCTCCTTTGTAAAAAACAAAAACAAACAAAAAAAAAAAGAAAGACGACGGAAATAATAATAATAATCCGGGGTGACCGACTTCTTTTGTAATAAACACGAGTCGCTGGCGTTGTCTGGACAGTCTGCGGGGGCGTCACTCGGGGCGCGGGGTTGGGGACAATTTGGGGACCCTGGGGACACTTTGGGGACCCTGGGGACAATTTGGGGCCACCTTTGGGGTCCCTGGGCTACCTTGGGAACTATGGGGCCACTGAGGCCACCTTGGGCTCTGTGGGGTCACCCTCAGGCCAATTTTGGGGACCCCGGGGCCACCTTGGGGACCCTGGGGCCACCCCAAGGCCGAATTTGGGATCCCTGGGGCCACTTCGGGAGCTTTGGGGACAATTTAAGGCCACCTTTGGGGTCCCTGGGGCTACTTTGGGGGCTATGGGGCCACTCGGAGGCCACTTCGGGATCCCTGGGGCTACCCTGAGGCCACCTTTGGGGACCCTGAGGCCACTTTGGGATCCCTGGGGCCACCCTGAGGTCACCTTTGGGGACTGGGGCCACTTTGGGGACCATGGGGACAATCTGAGGCCACCTTGGGCTCTGTGTGGCCACCCTCAGGCCAATTTTGGGGACTCTGGGGCCACCTTGGGGACCCTGGGGCCACCCCGAGACCAACTTTGGGATCCCTGGGGCCACTTTGGGAGCTGTGGGGACAATCCGAGGCCACCTTTGGGACCTTGGGGCCACCCTGGGTACTACGGGACCACCCTGAGACCATCTTTGGGGACTCGGGGGCCACTTTGGGGACCCCGGGGACACTCTGGGAGCTGTGGGGCCACCCTGAGGCCACCTTTGGGAACTCTGGGGCCACTTTGGGGACCCTGGGACCACCCTGAGGCCACCTTTGGGGACTCTGGAGCACCTTTGAGGACTATGGGGCCACTCTGAGGCCACCTTTGGGTTCTGTGGGGCCACCCTAAGGCCACCTTTGGGGACCTTGGGGACACTTTGGGAACTGTGGGGACACCGGGGCTACCTTGGGGACCATGGGGCCACTCTGAGGCCAACTTTGGGATTCTTGGGGCCACCCTGAGGTCACCTTGGGGAACCCTGAGGCCACTCTGGGAGCTGTGGGGCCACCCTGAGGCCACCTTTGGGGACTCTGGCGCCACTTTGGGGACCCTGGAACCACCCTGAGGCCACCTTTGGGTTCTGTGGGGCCACCCTAAGGCCACCTTTGGGGACCTTGGGGGACACTTTGGGAACTGTGGGGACACCGGGGCTACCTTGGGGACCATGGGGCCACTCTGAGGCCAACTTTGGGATTCTTGGGGCCACCCTGAGGTCACCTTGGGGAACCCTGAGGCCACTCTGGGAGCTGTGGGGCCACCCTGAGGCCACCTTTGGGGACTCTGGCGCCACTTTGGGGACCCTGGAACCACCCTGAGGCCACCTTTGGGGACCCTGGGACCACCCTGAGGCCACCTTGGGGTCCCTGGGGCTACTTTAGGGACCTTGGGGCTACCTTGGGGACAATGGGGCCACCCTGAGACCACTTTTGGGATCCCTGGGGCTGCCTTGAGGTCACCTTTGGGGACCCTGGGGCCACGCTGAGAACTGTGGGGCCACCCCGAGGCCACCCTGGGGTCCTTGAGGCCACCTTGGGGCCCCTTCGGTTCCCATAGGAGCCCCCCCCCAACCCCAAAAAGGGGAAACTGAGGCAGGGATCTGCATGGCGACCCCCCCCCCAATTTACCACCTCCAGCTAAACTTTGGGGGGGCCATCCAGGGGGTGTGTGTGGGGGGGGGGTTGCCCAGCCCCCAGCCCCCAGCCCCGCTCCTCCCCATTGCGGGGGCTGCCCCGTGCCCCCCCCCTCGGCCCCGAGCCTTCATCCCCCTCCTCCTCCTCCTCCTCCTCCTCCTCAGCCCCCGCACGCATCCTGCCAGCTCCCTGCCTGCGGCCGGAGGCACCCATGGGGCTGGCGCCGGGACCACCAGGTGGGTGCTGCCCCCCCCCAAGGGGATTTTTATTTTTGGGGGGGGTTATTATTTTTTTTGGGGGGGGGTTGGGAAGAGCCATCCCCGTGTCCAACCCCAAAAAAACCCCGATGATGTCCCCTAGGTGCCAACCTGAGCTGCGTGTCCTACAAACACCCCAGCGTGCGGGGCAGCCTGGGGGGGGGGGGCACCCAAGGGGGGGCCCCCAGCACCGTTCGCTGCCCCCCCCGGCAGTGCTGCATCGGCATCTGGAACCGCAGCCAGGCCCTGGTGCAGGGTGAGGGCAATGGGGGGGGGGGGAGAAAAGGGGCTGGGATTTGGGATTGGGATTTGGGATTGGGACTGATCCTTCCCTGGGGGGGGTTATGGGGAGGGAAGGGGCTGGGATTTAGGATGGAATTTGGGATTGGGATTGATCCTTCTCTGGGGGGGGGTATGGGGAGAGAAGAAAGGGGCTGGGGGCCTCATCCTGCCCCGGGGGGGTATCATGGGGGGAAGGGGCTGGGATTTGAGGCTGGGATTTGGGATTGGGATTTGGGGATGGGATTTGGGGTTGGGACCGATCCTTCCCTGGGGGGGGTTTATGGGGAGGGAAGGAAGGAGCTGGGGGCCTCATCCTGCCCTGGGGGGCTTTATGGGGAGAGAAGGGGCTGGGATTTGGGATTGGGATTTGGGATTGGGACTAATCCTTCCACGGGGGGGGTTTATGGGGAGGGGGGGGGAAAGGGCTGGGGGCCTGATCCTGCCCAGGGGGTATCAGGGGGGGAAGGGGCTGGGATTTGGGGCTGGATTTAGGATTGGGACTGATCCTTCCCTGGGGGGGTTTATGGGAGGGAGGGAAGGGGCTGGGGGCCTGATCCTGCCCGGGGGGGCTTTATGGGGAGGGAAGGGGCTGGGATTTGAGACTGGGATTTGGGATTGGGATTTGGGATTGGGACTGATCCTGCCCCAGGGAGGGTACCGGGGGGGAAGGGGCTGGGATTTGGGGCTGGGCCTGATCCTTCCCCGGGGGGGGGTTATGGGGAGAGAGGAAAGGGGCTGGGGGCCTCATCCTGACCCAGGGGGGGCTTTATGGGGAGGGAAGGGGCTGGGATTTGGGACTAGGATTTGGGATTGGGATTTGGGGTTGGGACTGATCCTTCCCTGGGGGGGGGGTTATGGGCAGGGGGGAAGGGGCTGGGGGTCCGATCCTGCCCTGGGGGGGGAGCGCTGGGGATGGGAGGGGGCCAGGGCTGGGGGCCGGTGCCGGTGCTGCCCCCTCATCGCAGCTGGGTGGGGGGGGGGGGGGCGGGGGGGGGCCGGGTCGGTTCCCAGCTGCCGCCTGACCTTGGCCTTGAGAAGTGGCTACAGCGGGATGGAGCCCAGCGGGGGGGGGCAGGGGGGTCCCGGGGATAGGAGGGGTCCTGGGGGGTCCTGGGGACAGGAGGGGGTCCCGAGGGGGGGGTCCCAAGGGAGGGGGTCCTGAGGACAAGAGGGGTCTTGGGGGGAGTCCCGGGGACAGGAGGAGTCCCGGGGGGGGTCACAGGGGGGGTCCTGGAGACAGGAGGGGTCCCAGAGAGGGGGGGGGGGTCCCAATCTGGGGGTCCCAAGCCGGTAGAAAAGGGGGGGGGTCCCTGGGGGGGGAATCCCCGGTGACGTCACCGCTGTCCCCAGGGTGCTGGGGGGGCGGGGGGGGCCGCCTGCCCCTCTCCTTGGTGCGCCCCCAGCCCCGCCGGCCCCCCCGGGGCCGCCGTCCTCGTCTGCCTCTGCCACGGCCACCTCTGCAACGGCAACGCCAGCACCAGCGGGGGGGGCCCGGGGCTGGGGGGGCTGGGGGGGCCCCCCCCACACGGCCCCGGTACTGGGGGGGGCGCTGGGAGGGTTCCTGGGGGGGGGGCTGGGGCACATAGGGGGGAGTCTGGGGGGCTGGGGGGGGGACACGTGGGGGGTGGGGGATGCGGGGGGGGCTCAGAGGTGGGGGGGTGGGGGGGGCATATGGGGGGGGCTTGGAATTGGGGGGGTTGGGGGGGCCATAGGGGACCCATGGGAGATGGGAGGCACAAGGGGGGGTTCAGAGCTGGGGGGGGCCGGGGGGGGCCCATAGGGGACACAAGGGAGATGGGGGACCCGAGGAGGGGGGGGGCTGGGATCTGGGGGGGGCTGGGGGGGACCCATGGGAGTTGGGGGACCCATGGGGGGGGCTCATTGCTGGGGGGGGGGGGACACACCCATAGGGGACCTCAAGAGCTTCAGGGGACACGTGGGAGGTTGGGGGGGGGGGTGAAGACCCACGGGGGGGGGGGGCTGGGGACCCAATTTTTTTTTGGGGGGGGGGGACCCTGAGGGTGACCCATCACATAGGGGACATCCACGGGATGAGGGGACCCAGGGGTGGCCCCAAAGCTCGGGCACTGGGGTGCCAGGCTGGGGTGGGGGGGCCCTGGGGTGGGGGGGGGAGTCCTGGGGGGGGGGTCCTCGGGGGCGGGGGGGTCGCGGTGTCACCCCCGTTTCTGTCCCCAGCCCCCGGCCACGTGGCACCCGCGGGGACCCTGTGGCTGTGGGGCGCGGGCCCCCTCCTGCTCCTCTTCCTCGCCTGCCTGGCCCTGCTGGGTAGGGCTGGGGACAGTTTTTGGGGGTGGGGGGACACCCGGGGGGGGGTCCTGGGGTTCTGCGTCCCCTTGGGTGCCCGTGTGTCCCCCCCGCTGTGTCCCTGGGGGTGGGTGTCCCCTGGTGTCACCTCCCGGTGTCCCCAGGGTGGGGGGGTCACTGAGTGTCCCCAGGTCCTGCACCCTTGGGTGCTGTGTCCCCAGGGTCCCCACTGTCCCCCTGTCCCCATCCCAGGGCTGCGACGGGCGAGGGCGCAGACGAAGCGCCCCCCCCGGGGACGTCGGGGACTTGGGGCCCCCCCAGAGCCCCCCAGCCCAGAGCTGCCTGCGCTGCGCTTCCTGCAGGTGGGGGGCACCCCCATGGGTGGGGGGGGGGCACCCACAGGGTGGGGGGGGGCACCCATGGGTGGGGAGCAGTTCGGGGGCGGGGGGGGGCACAATGAAGCCCAGGACTGGGGAGATTGGGGCTGGGTGACCCTGGGGCTGGGGGCACCCATGGGTGTCCGGGGATGGGGGTCCCTGGGCGCGGGGGTCCTCAGGGGTGGGGGAGTCTGTGGGTGCCCAGGGGAGAGGGGACCGGGGGTGGGGTTCCAGGGGCTGGGGACACCCATGGGGGATGGGGGATCCCTGGGGTGGGGGTGCCAGCACCCATGGGTGCTTGTAGCTGGGTGACCCCTGGGTTCATGACACCCATGGGTGCTTGGGGATGGGGGATCCCTGGGCTTGGGACATGCATGGGACTGGGTGACCATTGGGATCAGGACACCCATGGGTGCTTGGTGATGGGGAATCCCTGGGGTGGGGGTGCCAGCACCCATGGGTGCTTGTGGCTGGGTGACCCTTGGGATCAGACACCCATGGGTGCTTGTGGCTGGCTGACCCCCGGTCTCACAACACCCACGGGTACCGTGCGACCTGGGCTTCCCATTGGGAATCCGGGCACCGGACGGCTCCCCGGCGACCCGAACCGAACCGGTGGCACCCATGGGTGCTGGGGGGGGGCCGCAGGTGCTGCAGGCGGGGCGCTTCTCGGCGGTGTGGCGGGGCACCCTGCAGCAGCGGCCGGTGGCCATCAAGGCGTTCGCGGCGGGGGCGGCCGGGCGCTTCGCGGCCGAGCGGGCGGTGCACGCCTTGCCCCTGATGGAGCACGACAACGTGGCCAGGCTGCTGGGGGCACGGGGGGGCGCGCCCTGCGCCCGGGGGGGGCTCCTGGTCCTGCAGCTCTACCCCGCCGTGAGTGGGCACCCATGGGTGCTGGGTTAAAGGGGGGGGTGGGGAGGGGGTGGGGGGAGTGGGAGAGGGGGGGTGGGGAGGAGGTGGTGGGGGTGGGTGAGGTGGGGGGGTGGGGGATGGTGGGGGGGTGGGGAGGGGGTGTATGGGTGTGCAAGGTGCTGGGGGGGTGTGCAAGGTGCTGGGGGGGGCATGGGCTGCTGGGGGTCGTGCATGGGTGTGCAAGGTGCTGGGGGGGTGCTTGGGATGATGGGGGGGTGTATGGGTGTGCAACATGTCGGGGGGGTGTGGGGTGATGGGGGATGTGGGGTGATGGGGGGTGCATGGGTGTGCAAGGTGCTGGGGGGGTGCTTGGGATGATGGGGAGGTGTATGGGTGTGCAAGGTGCTGGGGGGTGCTGGGGGGGTGTGCATGGGTGTGTAACAGGGCCGGGGGGGTGCATGGGCTGCTGGGGGTCATGCATGGGTGTGCAACACAATGGGGGGGCGCATGGGTGTGTAAAGTGCTAGGGGTGTGGGGGGTGCTGGGGGGTGTGCATGGGTGTGCAACACAATGGGGGGTGCGTGGGTGTGCAAGGTGCTGGGGGGGTGTGCAACGTGCTGGGGGGGGCATGGGCTGCTGGGGGTCGTGCATGGGTGTGCAAGGTGCTGGGGGGGGTGCTTGGGATGATGGGGGGGTGTATGGGTGTGCAACATGCCGGGGGGGGGTGTGGGGTGATGGGGGATTGTGCATGGGTGTGCAAGAGGCAGGGGGGGTGCATGGGCTGCTGGGGGTTGGGCATGGGTGTGCAACACAATGGGGGTGTGTGCAACATGCTGGGGTGTGCACGGGTTGCTGGGGGTGTGTGTGCATGGGTGTGCAACACAATGGGGGGTGCATGGGTGTGCAACATGCTGGGGGGAGTGCATGGGCTGCTGGGGTTTTGTACAACATGCTGGAGTGTGCATGGGTGTGCAAGGTGCTGGGGTGTGCACAGGTTGCACGGGTGTGCGTGAGTTGCTCAGGGTGCACGTGGGGATGCACCGGCTGCTGGGGGTGTGCAAGGGCTGCTTGGGGGTCCCATGGGTGTGCAAGGGCTGCTCGGGGAGCACCCCCACGTGCAAGCCCTGCCGCAGGCACACGCAGCCATACCCGAGCTGCAGATTTGAGGGGGGGCTGCAGGCCGGGCTGCGCACCCACGGGTGCCACCCGCGGCCCCGTCCCCATCCCCGTCCCCGTGTCCCCGTGTCCCCAGGGCTCCCTGCGCCACTTCCTGCGCCAGCACGTGGGGACCTGGGCGGGCAGCGTGCGCCTGGCGCTGTCGCTCGCCCGCGGCCTCGCCTTCCTGCACCAGGAGCTTTGGCGCGACGGTCAGCACCCCCCTGCACCCCCCCTCGGTGTCACCTCGCCCCCACCCCCGTGACATTTCTGTGTGTCCCCCCCCCGGGTCTCCCAGGCCTGTACAAGCCCAGCGTGGTGCACCGGGACCTGAGCAGCCAGAACGTGCTGGTGCGCGAGGACGGCACCTGCGCCATCGGGGATTTTGGGTTGGCGCTGGCGCTGCCACCCCGCGCCCAGGCTGGCACCGGCGGGCACCGCGCCGTGCCCATCCGCAAGGTGACGGGGACGGGGACGGGCACCGGGACCCCCCCCCTGTGCTGAAATTTGGGGTGGGGGGTGAGGGCAAGCACGGCCCCGGTGCGAACAGGGAGGTGGTGGGTGTGCAAGGTGGCCGTGCAAGGTGGAGCTGCCTGCATGTGCAAGCACGGCCCTGGTGGGCGTGCAACAGGTGCAGGAGGATGTGGTGCACATGCAAATTGTGAGTGTGCAAATTGTGCATGTGTATATTGTGTGATTTGTGCATGTGCAAATTGTGAGTGTGCAAATTGCACATGTGTATATTGTGTTAATTGCACATGTGCAAATTGTGCGTATGCAAATTGTGCATGTGTAAATCGCGCATGTGCAAATTGTGCAAATTGTGCGTGTGCAAATTGTGAGTGTGCAAATTGCACACATGCAAACATGGCCCCAGTGCAAGCTGCACCCACCTGCGAACGTGGCGCTGGTGCAAGCTAGGGCCTGGTGCACGCATGGCCCTGGTGCAAGCACGGCCCCAGTGCAAGTATGGCCCTGGTGCATGTGTGACCCTGGTGCACACCCACCTGTGGCACTCGTGCAAGCATGACCCTGGTGCAAGCATGGCCCTGGTGCAAGCATGCACTTGGTGCATGCACGGCCTTGACGCAAGCACAGCTGCAGTGCAAACACGACCCTGGTGCAATCATGACCCTAGTGCATGCACGCCCCCGTTGCACGCCCGCCCGTGGTGCTGGTGCAAGCACGAGCCTGGTGCGAGCCGCGTGTGCTGCAGGCGGGCACCCAGCGGTACCTGGCCCCCGAAATCCTGGACGAGAGCCTGGACCTGCGCTCGTGGGGCCGGGCGCTGCGGCAGGCCGACGTCTACGCCCTGGCGCTGCTGCTCTGGGAGATCCTCTCGCGCTGCCAGGCCCTCAGCCCCGGTGAGCACCCTTGGGTGCCCCCCCCCCCCCCGCTGTCCCCCAGGACCCTCTCCTTGCCCCCCAACCCCCCCGGTGTGTCTCCCCCCTTCCCCTCCAGGTGCCCCCGTGCCCGAATTTCGGCTGGCGTACGAGGCCGAGCTGGGTGCCAGCCCCACGGCGGCGCAGCTCCGGCGTTTGGCCGTGGACGAGCGGCGGCGCCCCCTCATCCCCCCCGCCTGGCACCAGGTGAGACCCCCCCCAAACTGCACCCATGGGTGGGGGGCACGGGGGGACCCCCCCCTTCGGCGGTGCCCGTGCATGGGAAGGGCCCCGCAGGGTCCTGTAAATGGGGGGGGGGTCCCTAGGGGGACCCATGGGTGCTGTGTGCCCGCTGGGTGACAGCACCCAAGGGTGCCCCAGGGGGGGGTCCCTGTTTGGGGTCTCTGCCTTGGGGTGTTCTGGGGGTGTCTGGGGTGCTCAAGGACTTGGGGGGGGGTCCCTATCCAGGGGGGCCCATGGGTGCTGTGTCTGCAGTGGGTGCCCACACCCAGGGGTGCTCTGGGGGGGTCCACACTTGGGGGTCCCTGCCCGAGGGGTGCCCATGGGTGCCCAAGGACTGTGGGGGGGGGTCCCAGGGGTGCCTGGGGGTGCCCGTTGGGTGACAGCGCCCAAGGGTGCCCCATGGGGGTCCCTATTTGGGGGTCCCTGGGGGCACCCATGGGTGCTGTGTCCCCAACGGCTGCCCATGCCCAGGGGGGTCCCAGGGGGGTCCCCACTTGGTGATCCCATCCCATGGGTGCCCGGGGGGGGGGTGCCCACACACAGACCCCCCCCCCCACCCCCACATTCCCCCACCCATGGGTGCCCAAGGGGGGGGGTCCCTAGGGGATGCCTTTCACCGGGTGGTTCCCTGCACCTACTGGGGGGGGGGGGGGTCCCAAACTTTTTTTGGGGGGGGGTCGCCCACCCTAGTGGGTGCCCCCCCCTGAGTTCGGGGGGGGGGGGCAGCCCCCAGGGGCCGTGCAGGAGCTGCTGGAGGATTGCTGGGACCCCGACCCCGAGGCGCGGCTG